>NC_089221.1:169133441-169409472 GCF_963924675.1 Phocoena phocoena
GAGTCCCCTAACGCGGCGGAGGAAGCGAGGATTTCAGGGTTCCGCGTCCACTTTCAGAGGCCGGAATGCAACCAGCCGAAGAAATCCCTTGAAAAGCAGGAGCTGATGCGGATAACACAAGCACTCGGCCGATGTACCCGTCACCCCCAACCTCCCCCGTTCGCGTCGAGATTTTCTTTTTCTTGTTCTCGCCCCGATGCGGCGCTGGGCTTTGAACCTGGGCCCGGCGGGGCTCGAAGCTCCCGCCGGGGCCTGGGAGGAGCCGGGAGAAGCCCGGGGCGCCAGGCCCGGCGCAGGCCGCAAACGGGGCCGGGGGCGGACCCCGACGCCAGAAGGCCCCCGTCGTGGCCGCGAGGGTCCCCCGACCCACCTCCTGCCCACCCCCAGAGCCCCGGCTCTACCTTTTTAAGCCGCTCCATCAAAACGCTCTTGTTGCCGCTCGAATCCAGGTTCCGTTTCCTCAGCTCCGCCCGCAGATCGATCACCCTCAAGTCGCTGAGGCGCCGCGTCCCGGTCTCCGACGAGGCGGAGCTCAGAGCCGCTGCGCCCGCCACACCCGAATCGCCTAGGCCTGACAGAGTCTCCGCCATTCCAGGGACCCTGGCTCCGCCACCCACTTCACAGAAAACCGGGCCGGATTTATCTCAGCTCCCAGCACAAAATGGCGCCGCTTGCGAAGGAACCGCTCCAGCCGCCCCGGCGCGCCTCGCTTCTGCGCAGGCGTACCTGGCGTGGGTTCGACGCTCCCGGTCGCGTCTGCCCATGCGTGGTGAGAGCCTTGGGCGGGAGGGAGCGGTGTGTGTGGTGAGGGGGGATATGCGCAGGCGCGTGTCGTCTCGCCGGCCTCCCGCCGCGAACTGCCTGGACACATGCGTACTGCGGTTACGGCGCCTGCGCGTTGTGGCTGGACACGTGCGGTTGGTTGGCGCGCGAGCTCGCTTGCTGCTAAGAGCCGTGATCCGGCTGGCGCGCATGCGCGGCCGGAAAACGGGGCGGGAGGAAGGGAGTGCGTTTTCCTCTCAGGCGGCGCCATTTTGTGCTCAGAGAAGCTACAGCCGCCGGCGGTGTGTGGAATAGGTGGCAGAGACGGGAAACCCGGGATGGCGGAGACTCTGGCAGGGTCCGGCGACTCGGGTTCTGGCACAGCCGCTGTCGTCTCGGGCGCCTCAGAGGTCGGGACGCGGCGGCTCAGTGACTTGCGGGTGATCGATTTGCGGGCGGAGCTGAAGAAGCGGAACCTGGACACGGGCGGCAACAAGAGCGTCCTGATGGAGCGGCTGAAGAAGGTGAGGCGGCCCGGGGCCCCGGGGTGGCGCCTGAGGCCGAGGCACGCCCCCGCGCGGGCCTGTCACCATGACTCCCCCGGGCGGGGCGCCCCCGGTCCGCCTCTCTCGTGGCCGATCCCGGCCCGAGCTGTCAGGCCCCTGGGGCTCCGGCTGTGTGACCTTGGCCCGTCACCGCCCCTCGCTGTGCTTCGCCTCCCCCTTTCCCTCCCGTCGGTCGCCTCCGGTGCGCTGAAAGCCCGTTTTAGCCGCAGGGTGGCCCCTGGACTCTTCCCGGGGCTGTGTGACCTTGGACAAGTGCCGTCCCCTCCCCGCGCCTCAGTTTTGTCCCCTGAGGAGCGGATGATTGAAGAGCCTTTGATGTTTCCCAGGAAGGGGGGGGGGCTGTGCTTGTTTTTGCCTCAGGACCTTTGCTCTTAGCGTGCCTTCCACCTGGCTGCTCGTCTCCCAGGTCTCCATCTGGCTGGGGCTTTGTTGTCATTTTGGGTCTGTCTGAGATGTCGCCACCCTGCCCACCCTTCCTAAGTGTTGTTCCACCTCCGTGACTCCCTGTGTCGTACCATTCTCTGTTTCTTGTCTCGCCTCGTAGCACTTAACACAGAGTTGGGTACCGGGAGTTGGGGGGAGGTGTCATCTCCTTGATGGGAACAGGCTCTTGAGGGTAGGGCCCTTGTGAGTTGAGCGCCGAGTCCCCAAGCACGCGAAAGGCACTGTCGCCTGGAACCACCATCTGCCCTCTACCCAGTTCGTTCAGTGTTCTTCCTCCGCCGAGGTCAAAGGTGGCCTGTCGAACAGCACGCAGCCCTCTCTGCCCATGCCAGACCAAGTGCAGCCTCTCTTGTGTGTTACATCGTTGACTTAAAGTGGAGGTAGTTTGGAGGTTAGGGACCATTTCGGGACTCGTCACAGACTCTGTGGAGCCCCATCTCACACATCTCTTTGTCTTTTGGGTGGGGGGGCCTCTGCGGAGAGAACCGAGTGACGCTGGGTTCTTCCTGTGGCTTTGGGGCTGGCAGCCCAGATAACCAAAATCAGAGTTGCTCTTTGCACGAAAAGGTTTGCGCTTGTTCGCCGGGAAGTTGTTACCTAGGAAGAACAGTGTCTGTCCTGCAGCTCTTAGCCACGTTGTAAAATTTGTCTCTTCCCAATAGGCGGTTAAGGAGGAAGGTCAAGATCCTGATGAAATTGGCGTCGCGTTGGAAGCCACAAGCAAGAGGACGACAAAGAAATGCGTTAAAGGTATCCGCTTGAACTTGTTGCTGCTTGAGGCCTCTGCCTTGAGAGGACTTCTGTAGAGGATTGGTGGTTTAGCATTCTTCCTGCCCTCCAGGTCGGGAGAGCGGCCCTTATTGTTCTCCGTCTAACAGTTAGGCTTGCTTTTCCACCACCTAACGTGTAAGGATGTCAGGGTGCTGGGCAGGAGTAAAGAGATTTGTAAGTGCCAGGTAAAATTGAAATACGTACTGAAAACCTCACGGTTCTTGTCGTTGGGATTAAAAAAGAACTAGAGTAAGGCACTCTCTGGAAGCTGCCCCAACTGGACTGAGCAACCAAATGCACCTGCTTGGCTTCCTTCCTAGTTCAAAAAACTACGCCTTAAACCAAGGAAAATGACACCAACCAGAGATGCAACAGAACCCAACTTCTCTGGGGTCCAGAATAGATTGTTGGAGTATT
The DNA here is from genome assembly GCF_963924675.1 of Phocoena phocoena. NCBI lineage: Eukaryota > Metazoa > Chordata > Mammalia > Artiodactyla > Phocoenidae > Phocoena > Phocoena phocoena. Next base: position 169,136,402 of record NC_089221.1, read on the forward strand.
TGCACCCAGCCCATTTTAACACTGATTTTTTTTTTTAATCAAGATATAATTCACATACTATAAAATTCTCATATTATTTAAAGTGTATAATGCTGTGTTTTTCAGTATATTTACAAGGCTATGCAACCATCACCACTCTCTAATTCTAGAATATTTTCATCACCCCAAGAGAAATCCCCCATGCCCATTAGCAGTCAGTTCCCATATCCGCCGCCCCCCCCCCCCCCCCGCCCGCTCCCCCCTGGCAATATCTAATTGAGGTTTTTTCCTCTAAGGATTTGCCTATTCTGGACATTTCATATAAATAGAATCATATAACATGTGGCTTCTTGTGTCTGGTATCTTTCACTGAGCATAATGTTTTTAAGGTTTATCCATGGTGTAATATACATCAGTGCTCCATTATTTATGGCTGATAGCACTTATTTTGGGGAGGTTTACTTCCATAAAACTTCGGAACCTCATTAGCTGTCGCTCTCATTATCAGATTTTATTGTGGTAAGGACAGTGTAATTTGAAACTCCCATATTACAGGCTTATTTTCTTGAAGGTTGCTGCACAAAAATTCTCACAGCTGTATGTGTCCCATTCATCTAAAGAAGTGCTCAATTCAGGCAATGGGAGACAGCTGCTTAGAAAGTAAAACGAAATGACCTTGTAGCATTTTCAACCACTTCAGTTTATGTTTTTAACAGCTGTTTTAGCAGAACAACTTTTCCAGAACTCATCTAACTGTTTAAATCTTGTGCACGTGTTTTGAAAGGTTAAATTTTTGAGTTAGGTTACATAAGGAATTGAAGTCTAAAACATTGGTGTGTGTTTACTGCTTGTGAAACTGTCCGTATTTCAGCTATAAACACTGACCGTCCAAACAAATACAGATTGTGAGGGATGGGTCTGTAGCAGGAAACATACAAATACCTTTTGTACTTTGCCATCAAGTTACCAGTGATCTGAAAGTTTGGTTTTGAATAGTTGACACAACTTGATAATCGTTTAGAACTTTTTTTGTGTAGATGCTCATTTAAAACCGTGAGGTTCAAGCCCTACTAATCAAAACGTTCTTGCCTTCTATGGGGATCTTTGAATCATTAGAAAAACTAAACCTGAGCTGAGTGCTTCAAATAGACGTCTGAATGTCTGGGTTAAAGCATAAGTCAAATCAGAGCTACTTGGAGTTAGCATTTTGTCAGAAAAGCCTCGATAATAGTTACTTCCATTGGTGTAAAGAGAGTGTTTGTACCAGTACAGGTAGCTGTTGCTGGGATTTCAGATTTAAAAGGCACTGGTCCCTTCCCCTTCAAGGAAGAAACAGGTGGGTGAGGTCCTGGGGCAGAGGATAGCTCCTGCAAATTGTAGAGTTGGTGTGTCCTTTGGAGGCGTGTGGGCACATGGTTAATTATATGAAGTGCTAGGTCCTCATGGTGGCCTGGTTGAAATTAGGTCCTTGAGATTAATAGAAATCAACCAGTTGGTTTCCAGAGTCTGCCACAAAGTTGGACTAAATCTGGGAATTCATGAGTAACCACTGCCTTTCAAAAGTGAAAAGTAGCTGAACTTTTTAAGTTTCATTGTAAGTAGGAACAAGGGTCCTTTACCCAGCTCATCTAAATGCGCAAAATTGCTGAAAACTGTGGGTGCGTTTTGAAAGATTAAAATTTTGAATTAGGTTACGTTTGGGGTTAAAATTTGATTTTCTGGTGTCTGTGCCTGTCTGCTGTCCCGTTCCCCTCCACCCTTCAGCTTTTAGTCAGCCAAGAGCAGGCCCTTGGGATTTGGGTGTAGCCTGTCTGCCCAGCATTTGTCTCATTGTCACTCCCACTTAGGGTGCTTTTTGGTGAGGCTTTTTGGGCTGCCTCTCTTCTATTTACATTCTTTGTGGGTACTCCAGGCTACTATTTGAGGCCTAGAAATTGGGTGCAATTATCAAACATTTTTAAACAGCGTATTTTAAAAGGATATTCAGGGTTTAGATATAATGGGAGGTGGTACAGCTGAGTTTTTGAGTCGCAGCTTTGGAGCAGAGCGAAATTCTTGCATCAAATGCAGATAATAAACCTGCTAGCATTGTGGGGAGTATTAAATAATGCGAAGAGCACGGTGCCCAATGTGTAATAAAACTATATTTTTTGAGTAATCACTGATAATAATGGCAAACGAGAGATAACTTAAGTGTAGACATTGCAGTTGGCATCTTTAATCAAAGTTTGAGGTTTCTTCAGACTCACAGAGAGAACAGTCTTGTGGTTGGGGGGGCGGGGGAGGTTACGGGAGGGATGGAATGGGAGTTTGGGGTTAACAGATGCAGTGTATTATATACAGGATGGATGAACAACAAACAGGTCCTACCGTATAGCCCAGGGAGCTGTATGCAATGTCCTGTGATAAACTATAATGGAAAAGAATATGAAAAAGAAGGTATATGTGTAACTGAATCACTTTGCTGTTACAGCAAAATCAATAAATCAACTAAACTTCAGTAAAGTGAAGATTGAGGTTTCTTGCATTTAATTTTCTCTTTTTAAAAAATTATAGAAGTGAAAATGAAAGTAGCTCTTATTGCTCAGTGTTTTAAGCACGGTTGATGGATTGCCTTAGCCATATCCATTTGTATGTTCTACCGCTGCATCTTCACACTTGCGTGTATAAAGTATCCACGTGCATTTTAATGAGTAGATCTATGTGGTAACTTTGTGGACATTTTTCCATATCATTAAATAGTCTTTAAAGGCATAATTTTTTCTTTTTCAAGTTGCAAAGCGTGTGGTATGCCACAGGGTTTTGCAGACTCGGCACTGTTGGCAATTTGAATTGAGTGCTTTGTGGTAGGGTGCTGTCCTGTGTGTTACCGTGTGCTGCACAGCATCCCTGGCCACTGTCCACTACATGCTAGTGGCACTGCCAGTCATAACACCAAAATGTCTTCAAACATTGCCGCATCACAGCCCATGCCCGCCCTGACTCCCCATACTGGCATCCCACATTTGAGCATAACATGCCATAATTTGCTTCCCTTTGGGATATTTAGTCTGTATGCACTCCATAGGATAAGTAACCTTTGTTTTGAGTTCCTTGTCAGACATTTTAGTGCACATCCTAAGGGGAATTCCAGGATAAAGGTATGTATATTTTTAAGGCTGTTGTTACATAGGGAGCCCAAAGATTTTACTTCCTTTCTGAGTCTAGAAGTTTCCACTCTCCTTCCCTTCCAGCCCCATTAAGAATACCTAACATAACTCTCAATAGTCCCTCTGCGTTCACAGAACTCAGGGTGAAAATTGACTTTATGGTAGCCTTTGCCTTTTTGCCTTGAGGAAAAAAAGTTCCTGGGCTGAAGAATGACGGAAGGCAGGGGGCCTGCTTACAGTGGGTGGAGTGAAGGGGAACCAACAGGTCCGTCGTTGGGCTCGCTCTCTTAGGTTGCAGTTCTTTGGGTGCTATATGGACATTACATTTTTTAATTTACTCATTGGGAAATGCCTATGTTTATCCTTTGCTCATTTTTCTTTAGGGATGTTAGTCTTAGTTTGGAGTGGTTTTGATATCTTTTGAAGCTTTTGGATATTTTGTGCAAAGTCAAAATACTTTGATAGTGTTACAGAAATCCTAGATTTTTATGTTCCAGTTGAGACAAAACTACATGATAGAAGAACAGGCACATTTAGCTTCCCTGTAACATGTTCTCACCAAGATTGAGCTGTGTCATCCTGCATAAACTAATTATGAGGCCAGAACCTGAATGTTATCTGATTAAAAAATTATTCTGTAACTAGGACAAAAGACGGAGGAGGAAGGCACAGAAGACAATGGCCTGGAAGAAGATTCCAGAGACGGGCAGGTATGTGGCATCACAGCCGAGATGGCGGCAGGAGCTCCGCATTCTGGTCCACCTGGTCGCTGACACCTTTCGTTCCTCATTACAGGAGGACATGGAAGCAAGTTTGGAGAGTTTGCAGAATATTGACATGATGGACGTTAACGTGTTAGAAGAAACCGAAGTCGAGAATAGCGGTGCTCCAGACTTCGGGGAGGATGGCGCTGACAGCATTCTCGAGTCCCTATGCGAGAGCAAAGACTACGTGGCTGTGCAGCTGAGGGAGCTCCCAGCTCAGTTCACAGGACACTCTGTAGGTAACGCAGATGCGGTACAGCGCGCTGCAGCCCTGGGGCTCCTCGCTGCTTATGTGCTCTTTGTCAGAGCCAGAGTACGCAGCTGAATCACCAGTCACCATAAACAAACACTTAATTCGGTGTCTAAACCTTGAGGTAAATTATATCCATTTAAACTCCACATAGGTCAGATGTTAATTAACAAATAACTTTTCTGTATTGTTGGAGGATATTTTTATAATTGGGTAGGAGACGCTTTTCTTAGCATAAGTTACAGAATGAAAGGTTGACACTGTTGATAAAAAGTATTTTCCTTAAAAAGAAAAAAGGTTTTAAAAAAACTATAGAAAGGTAAGAAAAAAACAGTTCATAATCTCGCCATCCAGATAATCCTGTTGATATTTTAAAGATGTATTCCATGTATAAATTTAGACAGTTATATTAAAAGATGTGAAATACACATCTTCACTGTATGTGAAATACAGTGAAGAAAAGTATTTGTCCCCCCAGAAGAACCCCTCCAATTAAAGGAATCCACTATTAACTTCTTGTGTATAAGGGAGGGCTTTAATTCTGTTGCCGGTGTCGCTTTCCCAGCTTCTCACTTGTCATCTGTTGCCATAGAGCTCTCTCGTAGCCTTCCTAGAACTTATTGCCAGTTTAATCTCACCACCTTGGCGTGCCCAGCCATCTTAGTTTGGTTTTATTTAAGGCATTCTAGCTTTAAACTGGAAGGAAAAGTGCCCTTGTAGGACTGAACTTTAAACCTTAAAGGTCAAAAGTCACAAATTTCACGTTATCACCACAGCTCAGCCTAGGCTAGGCAGTGAGCTTTGATTTGTCCTCTCAGTGAGATTCTGTTGTGTGTGAATTATTTCCATAGAATGGACTTGGCTTCTAACTTCTTGGTTAATGGAAACATCCAAACCTAGAAAAAGAAAAAAGTACGTGGGGAGGAGTATTTTTATATTTCACTTAAAAAGTTAAAAGGTTTTCTAACTTAATAACCTTTAGGATACCAGATTTTTTTGTATAGTAGATAATAAAAAGAGAAAACAGTCAAGTTAAATGTTTGTTTTATACAAAGTACTCTAGAAGAAAGTGCCCAGTTATTGTTACTTTATCTTTTTTTTTTTTTTTTTGGCCAAGCTGCGTGGTTTGCGGGATCTTAGTTCCCTGACCAGGGATCAAACCCGTGCCCTTGGCACTGAAAGTGTGGAGTCCTAACCACTGGACTGCCAGGGAATTCCCTATTGTTATTTGAAAAGCATTGCTACCAAGTGAAATCGGAGGAGTGCAAAAGTTGATTTTCCTTTTGAGTTCAGCTTTGGAAATTCTGTGGCTGGGTGGTGTATGCTGACCACCAGTGTGTGGAAACTGCCTGGGAAATGAATTTGCTCGTTCATTCATTTGGCCAGTGTGGACAGAGCGCCAGCCCTCTGTGAGCCTCTGTCAGAGTTGCTGGTGCCACCTAGTCCTGGAGTGGGCCTGGGGGCCGGGAGGCAGGTGATAAACTGAATACTGTAGCCCCGCCGCCCCCCCCCCGCCCTTACCCATGGATTTGCTTTCTGAGGTTTCAGTTACCCACAGTCAACCAGGTCTAAAAACATTAAATGAAATAAACAATTCCTAAGTTTTTAATCGCATACCGTTCTGAGTAGCATGTGAAACCTTGCGCCATCCTGCCGGGACGGGAATTATCCCTTTGTCCGGTTATCCACGCTATATACGTTACCTGCCTGCCAGTGTAGGAAAAAACACAGTGTATGTGGGGTCTGGTGCTGGCTGAAGTTTTAGACATCCATTGGGGCTTTGGGAGCATATCCCTTGTGGGTAAGGGGGGCTGCTGTGATTCAGCAGTGGGCTTGCAGATGGCGGTAGGCATTGTGCAGGAAATAGATGTGTAGGTGGCCTGGAAACTGGTGAGGTGTAGGCCTTGGCATTCATAATTCTGTCTCCACAAAGTAGTCTTGCATTTTGTCTTTCAGGTAGATGGGGAGGGCTTCGAGAACACTTTGGATGCTTCATCATTGGACTTCAAAGTGCCTCCGGTAGGTTACTACCCGGTTCTGTGGCTGGAAAGCTGACATGAGTGGTTAATTTTCCATAGTGGAAAAGAGTGTGGGTGTGGGTGTGTGAACAAGTCATTGAGCATCGGTCCTGAGCTGGGTGCTGGGGATAAGAGGTTGAGCCAAATTGTCAGTGTCAGGGTTTGCAGCCTAGTGGGCGTGGTGTTTATGACCAGTGAGTGTAACTAGAAAGTAGAAGTTTGGGTGATTGAGTTACAAAACCATGAGAGGGCTTCCCAGAGGAAGTCCTTTGTGTTCAAATTGAGGTCTGACAGGCCAGTCGAGGTAGCCAGGTGAAGGGGAAGAAGACTCTGGGGCAGGAGGGGCTGGTGCGTTGTAGGGATGGAGAACGCAGGGCGGGGGTGGGGCTGCAGAGACAGGTGGGTCTGACTGCCAGAGTCCAGGAGCCTTTGTCTTCCGTCCAGGGGGAGTTAGGGAGAGGTGTTCAGCAGGGTGGAGAAAGTCTTTTGTTGACACAGTTCTGCGTTGGGAGAAATACATTTTTTTCAAATCCGGTGTGATGTGTAAAGCAGCAGCCATGTGTGTGACCTCTGCCTGGACCGTGGGAGTCGTTGCCAGCTGCAGAGCCCAACTCCAAGGGGGGAATAGGACGGGCTAATATTATTGCTACTGTCTGCTTTTGCTGGGGAGAAACCAACACAGTGAACTTGTCATTGAATTATTGTAGAATGGAATACTTTGTTTTGAGTGGAGAAACTTGTTTGGAACAAGCATTTATTCATACTTGATTGAAAGTTGTATCTGCTAGGGGAATCTGTCCGATTTTTAAAGTGCTTTGTGGATTTTCTTTGTCTTTCCTTTTCAATAGGATATTGAAGAACCTCTATTGGAGCCAGGTACTGATAAGAGAGACACAACAGTTATGGTTTGAAAGTTTTCCCACTGTATTTTTTAAGCTATCTATATATTTTAAGTTGTTTATGGTGTCGTAAATTATTTTAATGGTGGACAATCCAGATCGTACAAGGATCAGAGATTGGAAACCCATTCATATCACCAGATCTGTGGAAGTACCGTTCTGGTTTCTGGAGGTCAAATACATTTGGTGAGATGTAGTGATTACTTTCATCTCTCTAACCACGTACAGTGGCATTTAAGTAATTCCCCCCAACCCCATGATTCTTCCATGTGTTTCTACACATGAAACAGATCTTGTGATATTTGCTGCAGTCATTTTGATTAATGCAGTTAAGGCAGGATAAAGCGGTGGTCAGGGCACTTATAGCCTGAGAAGTGACTGGATTCCAGAAGAGGAAACAATTTTCTTCATGAAAATTTCCAACGTGTTGTTCCCCTTCTGGACTGCGTTTATCTCCTGCCGGCGGAAGTTTCTGGTTTTCCTGTTGGACTGTTCCGTTCAAAGAATTTCAAAGAAATTTGGAAATTGAGCTGTCCTTGAATGGTGATTGCGTTCGATTGAACACCTTGGACATTGGAAAAATAAGTCGAAGACCCAGACTTGAACAGAAGCATGAAGACTGTCGAGAAGCAGCCACACGGTTGTAGGTGTTTAAACCTGTGGGGCCTTTTCTCTTCCATGTAGCATAGAGGCTTGCTCTCGCAGGCGGTTGGAGCGCAGGTAGTGTAACCAGTGTAACTTTGTGTACCCGCGGGTTTTCCAATCTCTGTGTAGCTAGCAGTTCTCTTCGTGTTAGTGTGGCAGCCGTGCCAGTTCCACATTTGTGATTGCTTTATTTCCCTGGTAATTAAACCTTGTGCCATTCTATTCCTGTTAAATCCGTAGAAAATGAGAAAATACTCGACATTTTGGGGGAAACTTGTAAATCTGAGCCAGTAAAAGAAGAAGGTTCCGAGCTGGAGCAGCCATTTGCACAGGAAACAAGTAGCGTGGGGCCAGACAGAAAGCTTGCGGAGGAAGAGGACCTTTTTGACAGCGCCCATCCGGAGGAGGGTGATTTAGATTTGGCCAGCGAGTCAACAGCACAAGCTCAGTCGAGCAAGGCAGACACCCTGTTAGCGGTAGTGAAAAGGGAGCCCGTGGAGCAGACAGGCGATGGCGAGAGGACGGACTGTGAGCCTGTAGGGCTAGAGAAGCCAGTTGAGCAGAGTAGTAAAGCCTCAGAGCACACGGAAGCCTGTAGCGAGGAGGCCTCGGAAGCGCCCCCGGAAGCCTCAAGCCCAGACCCCAGGGATAGCAAAGAAGACGTGAAGAAGTTTGCTTTTGAAGCTTGTAATGAAGTCCCTCCGGCTCCTAAAGAGTCCTCAGCCAGTGAGGGCGCTGATCAGAAAATGAGGTTTGTTTTTTCTCAGTTTTAGACCAGACGCTATCTCCTTTTCATTGGTCGTTTAATGACACACATAAGCTGTTGTTTCTGCAATTGGCCAGCCAGACTGATGCAATTGTAGTTTACTTCTAAAGTTTTATTTCTCTTTGTGTATTTTTAATGGGTGATTTCAATTCCTTTTGTTTTTCTCAACCTACTCTGGTTGTGCTCTTAAATTGTTAAGTGTTATCTTCAGCTAAATCGAATTGACTTTTAAGAATCTGCCATTGTATTTGGGGGGTCAGATTTCCAATATAAGCTTGTAAAGGTGCTGTTAAAATTTTATTTCAGACTAATTTTCTGGTAGGTATTCAGTTTTAGCACATATCATACTTTGATTTAGTTGTCTTTCATTTTATTCCTGTACGAGTAACATTAACTTTTGTCTCTAGCTCTTTTAAGGAAGAAAAAGATATAAAGCCAATCATTAAAGATGAAAAAGGTATGATTTAATTTACATGGCAGGGAGCCATCTACGGATCCCTTATTTTGGGAGGGAGGGGCCTGCAAGTATCCACAATTCGGATACAGTAGTTGGTTTTATTATGGATTACTGGAATTAATAATCTAATGGTATCTTGAGAGACTAGTTTTAAATGTTGATGAGCTTCTGTATTTTATGCCTTTGTTGTGATTATTGCTAATGGAATAGTGAAAGTCCTATTACAGGACAGGTCCACCTATGGAATAATAGAATTTTAGAAAATGCTGTCTTGGTTGAGAGCTGATCATTGAAGCCATTTCAGTTTGTAACTGACAAGACGTGATGATTCCTCGAGTAAGAAAACTCAGTTTCTGTGATCCAGATTTTTCGTCTTCTGTCCAGTTTGTTGGTGGTAATTAAATTCTTGACTCAGAGGAGTCGAGACTGGATTTAATCAGGGTTTAAGAGAGGGCTACATCTTAGGAGGAGTGGTCGAGCTTACTGTTATGCCTTGAGGTAAAGCATAATCATCTCCCTCCTGCTTCAGGTCGAATCAGCAGTAGTTCTGGAAGGAATCTGTGGGTCAGTGGACTGTCTTCCACAACTCGAGCGACAGATCTGAAGAACCTTTTCAGCAAATATGGAAAGGTACACTCCCTTTGACCTTCTGTCATTGTGCCTTGATTTGGCATTAAAATATAATAAATTTAAGAGTTTAGAAACTTCATACTCGCTGTTAATTGTATTGGTTCTTGTTTCTGGTTGGGGGAAAACAAATAAGAACCAAAACTCCAAGGTGGGGGACCCAGCCAGTGGTGGGTAGTAAGCCTTGTTTCCTGGTTGAGAGTGGATGGCAGGCAGAGTAGACAGCTTGTAGAACGCTGCTCAGAGAAGGTATGTAAAAGCTACAGTCTGCATGTCCCTGCTGTGCTTCCAACTTCTCTTGAACAAACTATCTTTTAGCCAATACAAAACTTGAAGCTGGCATGATGAGGTTTATTCCCTTAACAGTAAGTGAAGAGTTGGTCTCCGTGTATCGTCTACCATCTAAAGTATATAGTTTGAGAATTGGAACAGGACAGTGGCTTAAAAATGAATCAACTGGGGACTTCCATGGCGGTCCAGTGGTTAGGACTCCATCGCTTTCACTGCCGTGGGCGTGGGTTTGATCCCTGGCTGGGGAACTAAGATCCCACAAGCCACGTGACCAAAAATTAAAAAAAAATAAAGTTAATTAAAAAAAATTTTTTTAAATATATCAACTGATATATTGGTCACAGGAGCAGGAGGAAAGTAATACAGTTCAGAAGCCTTCTGAGGAACATTTAAGAATGATCCTGTTGTCTTGGAACTAGGTAGTGAAATAGTCTTATCAGAAGCCGTAACGACTGCCCTGGTCTGCTGGGGGCCTGTGGGGAGTGACCCTCGGGAGAGAAGTAGGCGAGGTACCGCTCAGCAGCAGCAAGTTGCAGGGATTCCAGGCAGAGGTTTGGCATCTGTGTCATCCTGGCTGCCCAGGTCATTCCTTGGCTCAGGTCCTTGTTCCCCAATTAAGTGTTAGTGAAGGGGTTAGGGAATGAGCAGACAGGACCCAGAAGAAGCATTCCAAAGGGTGTAGAACACTATTAAGCCCTAACCTATTCACTCACTTATTTAGAATCAGGCACTGATTGTAAAGCCAAAGCAAACAGATACAAGGGCATTGACATCATAGATCTTACATTGGTGGAAGATCGCGTAAGAAATAAATACATAACAACGTGTTATGATAAGTATATTGAAGATTACGGTGTGCCATCAGTGTGTGGTAGGAAGGCCTAATTTAGATTTGGGAAGTAGGTTCGGCAGTCATCACTGAGGAAGTGACATTTAGGCCAAGGGCTGCGTGATTAGTTTGCCTGGCCCTCGGAGCTCAGCTCTGGACCAGAGCAACAGGACCTAGGAAGGCCCCGCAGCGGGACAAGGCTCTGGAAGTGGATGAGCAGACAAAGGCTTCTGTGAGGAGCTTGATAGCAGGGGACGGGAAGCAGGGAAAGGACACAGACAGGAACATGGGAGCTTTTTGTGGTATCTGCTCTCACTTAGGTTTATCTGTCATCGGAAGTGATGCCCTTGTAAGGATAATGGAAAGGTCAAATGACCCCTTGATTAGCTCAGCCCTCTCATTGAGGAGAGGGAAGTAGGCAAAGCTTCGTCTCTGATATGGGAACTGACATCTGTATCCATCTCAGCAGAGGCTCTGGCCCTGTATGGGGTGCTTTGGACAGATCGGGGCTTTCTTCAAGCAGAAGTGCAAATGTCAAGGTCTGCAGGGATCCTAGGGAGCATGTATCCCTCTCACCATCTCACAGTCGGGTACACTGAGGTCCAGAGAGAGGAGAGCACTTGTTCACGTTGACCCACTGAGTTCAGAGGAGGTCACAGCCAGAAGCCATGGCTCCTGTGTCTCAGGCTTTTTGTATATCCCAACTCTCACGTCTTTGAATGTCCTCTGGGAACGTTTACACTTAACGGAAGCACTGGTATGGTAGGGTTTAAATCTGTGCTCTTGCTCTGTGTTTTGTATATGTCCTGTTTCTTCTTGGATTCCTTGTACCTGATTGCTTTTTTCTTTTTGATATGCACCATTTTTAAAGTCTTCACTGAATTTGTTACTGTATTGTTTCTGTTTTATGTTTTGGTTTTTTGGCTGCGAGGCATGTGGGATTTTAGCTCCCTGACCAGGGATCGAACCCACACCCTCGAATTGGAAGGTGAAGTCTTTTTTTTAAAACATTTAAAATTTTTTAAATGTTTTTAAATTTATTTTTGGCTGTGTTGGGTCTTCGTTGCTGCGCGTGGGCTTTTCTCTAGTTGTGGCAAGTGGGGGCTACTCTTCATTGTGGTGTGTGGGCTTATTGTGGTGACTTCTCTTGTTGCAGAGCACAGGCTCTAGGTGCGCAGGCTTCAGTAGTTGCAGCACGCAGGCTTAGTTGCTCCGCGGCTTGTGGGATCTTCTCAGACCAGCAATCAAATCTGTGTCCCCGGCGTTGGCAGGTGGATTCTTAACCACGGAGCCAGCAGGGGAGTCCCTTGAAGGCGAAGTCTTAACCACTGGACTGCCAGGGAAGTCCCTGTTTATCTGCTTGATTTTGCATTGCATAGTTTTTTTTATGATTTGTGCCTTACTAGCTATATCTGGTCTATGTAACTAGTTTCTGTTTTAGCTCCTTGAGGTGTAAACTTGGGTTGTTTATTGGAGATTTTTCTTGTTTCTTGATGTAGGCATTTATTTCTGTGAACTTTCCCCTTAGATTGCTTTTGCTGCATCTCATAAATTTTGGTTATGTTGTATTTCCAGGTTCATTTGTCTCGAGGTGTTGTTTGATTTATCACAGTTTATCTCCCAGTGACTTTATACCAGTTCCCAAGTAGTATGAGAGCCTTACAGCAGTGTGCTGCCATTTTCCCCTCCAGCCTTTGTGACGTTATCTTACGTTTTACTTCTATTTAACAAAGCACACAGTGCATTATTGGCTTTTTTTGGTGAGTTGTTTTGTTTTTAAAGAAAAGTGGGTTTTTAGTTACTCGTGTGTATTTACCATTTTGGGGTGCTCTTTTCTTCCTTTTTGTCCACGTTCCCCCTGGATAGTGTTTTCCTTCCTCCTTAAACATGTCTTGTAGTGTAGCATTGTGGACGGTGAATTCTCATGGCATATGCATGCCTGAGAAAGCTGTTGCTTTGCCTTTGTCTTGCTGGGTATAGAATTCAAGGTTGACTGCTCTCCTCCAGGTGGCACAGCCACTCTGCTCCTTCTTGCTTGCGTCCTCTCCAGCCAGCCGGCTGTCATTCTCACCTTTGCTCCTTAGTGTCCGTGCATCTTGTCTTCCTCTGGCTGCCTTCACGATTTCTCTTTACCACCGGTTAAGTTTGCTGCTGCTGCGCTTCGGTTTCATTGGGGAAGCTTTTTTCCTGTGCTCCGTGCCCATGAGGACATGCTGCTGTTGCTCTGGTTCATTTTTTTTTTTCTATCTTTTTTCTCAGTTTCATTTCAAATGGTTTTTCATACTACCTCTTCAAGTTCCCTCATTTTTTCTTTTGTCATGTCTGTCCTCAGGCCCATCTGGTGTAGTCTTTTTCAGAAATTCGGTTTGGGTATTTTTAAACATCTTCCATGTGCTTACCTGACATGTTCAGTTGTTGCTCTGCCTTCTGGAACATACAGGATATGGCCCTCCTTGTTCACTAGTTCTGTCATTGTGACATTTCTATTGACTTTGTCCTTTTCTGTGCTAGAGCCCTGTTTTCCTGCTCCTTGGCTAGCTAGCCTCGTCTTTGATGCCACGTGATAACTTTCACCTTGTTGGGTGCTGGTCCTTCCTGTGTCCCCATAAATGTCTTTGCGTGTTTGCTGGGTCACAGTTCATTCACTTGCTCCTTCTGAGGCTTGTTGTTAGGCTTCACCAGTCAGGCTAGGGCAGCCTTTAACTCTGGCCAGCTTTGTCCACTCCTGAGGCTGGACCCTTCTGAGTACTCAGTCTCATGTCCCCGGGAATTACAGGCTCTTCCACTCTGGCTGGTGGAGTCTCTCCAGTAACAGTGAACCGTTTATGGTCCTGAGTGAGCCCAGGGGATTGTTCCCTCTGCCCGTTACTGGTGGGTGTCTGTCTAGCCTGGGTGGTCACCTCATACAAGTGCACGGTTGTGGGCAGCCCTCTCCTCTGTGGTATTCTGATTGCTTGCTGCCTTCATCTCCTCTGACTCTGAGCTCTGTCTGTTCAGGGATGCTGCCCCTCACTCCCTCCTCCCTGTTGCTGGCTGGAACTTCTAGGTGGTGTGCCAGGGCAGTCATAGGAGACACCCCTCGGGCGTTACCCCCTCGCAGGGGTCGCCATCCTATGCGGCCTGAAGTCCAGTGTCTGAAAACCCTTGTTGCCCACATTTCCTCCGGGTTTTTAGTTTCAGGTGGCAGGAGGGTAACTGCTTGGTACTCTGTCCTGGCTGGAAGCGGAAGCCCTCTCTGCATCACGTCAGAGCTGTTCTCAGCCCGGACCTGCACGAATTGGGGTGCATTTCTGAGTCAGCATCCCCGTAGCTTTCCATGGGAACAGTCGAATTGGAGAAAAAGGTCTGAGTGGGAAGGACTTTTGATTAATTAACAGGTCGTGGTTAATGAAGTCTAACTGTCTTTAGCTTTTCTTGTTTGTATTTTGTCACTGTGAGGGCTAATCTTAGAAGCAGTTGTATTTTGATAGGTCAGGATTTATTAGAGGCACTTTAATAAAGAAGAACAACAATTTCCAGAGCAGTAAAAACAAGTGGAAATGATTCTGATGATCAGTTAACTGCTAGCAGTTCTTGATACGTAGTGTGGTTATTTGCATGAGAAAATAAGAGTACCCTTTTCTCACAAAGGTTGTTGGAGCCAAAGTGGTGACCAATGCCCGCAGTCCCGGGGCCCGGTGCTACGGGTTTGTCACCATGTCAACGTCCGATGAGGCCACAAAGTGTATCAGCCATCTCCACAGAACTGAGCTTCATGGAAGAATGATCTCTGTTGAGAAGGTGAGGCTGTTCTTGCTGCTGTAACTCACAGAGCTCGCAGGCCAGAAGACCTGGTCCCTAACCTGTTTCTGTCTGTGTTGTATTTTAGGCCAAAAACGAACCTGCTGGGAAAAAGCTGTCTGACAGAAAAGAATGTGAAGTGAAGAAGGAAAAATTGTCTAATGTTGACAGACATCATTCTGTGGAGATCAAAGTTGAAAAGTAAAGTGCTTTTTTAAAACCTTTCTCTTCAGAGGAGGGCAGGTGGCAGCCACAGGGTCACCAGCTCCTTATTTACATCTTGGGCGGTTTTTGGCATCTTGCTGCCGCTTAGTATTTATGTCCAAGCAAGTTAGTAATCTGTTGAAAAAATAACACAGACTGAAAGATGTTTGAACAACACGGGTTTGAACTGCTCAGGTCCGCTCACACGGGCAGTTTTTTTCAGGAGTAAATACTACAGTACTACAGGTGCAGAGTTGGTTGAACCTGCAGGTGTGGAACCGCGGATAGGGAGAGCCAATTATGAAGTTACATGTGGATTTTCGACTGTGGAGGGTCGGCACCCCAATCCCCATGCTTTTCAAGGGTCAGCTGTATTTTTACTTCATTCTTGACATTCTGAGCTCTTGCATGGCCTCTCAAACCTTGGAATCATTTCCTGGTCCACATTGATCCTTGTGCATCTTGTATTTTATCATAGCAACTGCAGAAGCCCAGGTTTGCAAAGACAGTTTCATCCAAAGGAATGTAGCCTGATCTAATATCGAAACGAGTGACCACAAGCTAGTAGTTCACGTGTTATCTGGCAGATAGTATTTCTTTATTTTCCCTCAGAAATCTAAAATATCCCAGGGCAGTTGTGAGTTCACCCGTCCTGGTGTACCTTGGCACCATAGTTTGGGAACCACAGGTCTGAGAGACTACCTTTATAAAGGAGGTGATTTGCATCTTTAATCAAGATGAAAACAGGGACAGATCATTCAAAAGCAAGCATTCCCTATTGATACTTTTATCAAAATTGTCAGTTTATCTTTTTTGAGAAGGTAGACTTTGTTGATGGGCTTGACAGGGTGCTATTCTCAGAATGCACAGTTTATGTTGAGTTTATATTGTCAGCACAGGTTATTTTCATTTCTAGGTCCACTCACACCCTAAAAATTGAATCTTGCTGAGAATGTCAGTCTCACTGTAATTCAGTTTTTCTGTTTTTTTTTTAATGTAAGAAAATTTATAGTTAAATAAACATGACTATGGGCATTACATTCATAAGTTAAACTTGGTTTTTGTTTTTGTTTTTGTTTTGTGCGGTATGTGGGCCTTTCACTGTTGTGGCCTCTCCCACTGCGGAGCACAGGCTCCGGACGCGCAGGCTAAGCGGCCATGGCTCACGGGCCCAGCCGCTCCGCGGCATGTGGGATCGTCCTGGACCGGGGCACGAATCCGTGTCCCCTGCATCGGCAGGGGGACTCTCAACCACTGCGCCATCAGGGAAGCCCTAAACTTGGTTTTTAAAGATGTACTTATCCATCTTCGTTGTAGCCAAATTGGAATTTGTAAACCTAGGAGAAATGCATGTCAGATTAGCTTTTTCGTATTTAGGGGTGAGATCGTAATTTTATTGGCAACTTCTCCAAAGAGACACATCCTGTGGTAGTGCTAAAAACCTGTACTGGGGGAACATGGGGAGCTCTTGGGAGTTCTTGGTATTCTTAGCACCTCGAGATGCATTTCATATGTTGATTTTCTGATCACAAAAGTGAGATATGTTTATGGGGAAAGGAAGGGGGTGTAATCACTAGTTAGCGTGTGTGGTTTCCACAGCCCCTGGAACGATGCTGTGAGGTCTGTGCTCTGTGTGGAAGGAGAGACAGCTCAGAAAGGAGCAGCGCCGGGCCTGAGGCGAGCAGGGGTGACTACCCCCAGCGCAGGGCTGCTTAACTGGGTGATGAGCTTAAAATGAAACCAAACTGCTTTCAAGTGGTTTGTGTAGGAGGCTGAGCATTTTAAAGTTCGTTTTTAATCTTATTCTCTTCTTCATTGAACACCCTCATTTGACCTTTTGTGGGTTTTTTTTTTTTTTTGGCTGCATTGGGTCTTCGTTGCTGCGTGGGCTTTCTCCAGTTGCGGAGAGTGGGGGCTACCCTTTGTTGTGGTGTGTGGGTTTCTCATTGCGGTGGCTTCTCTTATTGCGGAGCACAGGCTCTAGGCGCACGGGCTTCAGTAGTTGTGGCACGTGGGCTCAGTAGTTATGGCTCACAGGCTCTAGAGCTCAAGGCTCAGTAGTTGTGGCGCACGGGCTTACTTGCTCCGCGGCATGTGGGATCTTCTTGGACCAGGGCTCGAACCTGTGTCCCCTGCATTGGCAGGGGGATTCTTAACCATTGCGCCACTGGGGATGTCCCTGACCTTTCGTTTTTAAGAATTTCTAGGTTTGGTAGTCAGCTTAAGTGACATAGAGAAGCTTTTCCTAAAGAGGTTGCTTGTCTTGGATGAGTTTTTATGTAATCGCCATTTGGAAAACACACACAGATGTCAAGCATAATCCCACTACCCAGGGCTGACACTTTTGGTATCTATTCCTCTGGTCTTTTTTTCCCTATGTATATATTTTCTAGAAATTGCTTTTTAGGGAATTCCCTGGCAGTCTAGTGGTTAGGACTCTGTGCTTTCACTGCTGAGGGCCCAGGTTCAAACGCTGGTTGGGGAATTAAGATCCTATAAGCTGCATGGCGCAGCAAAAAAAAAAAAAGAAAGAAATTGGTTTTTAACTTAATTAGTGTTATCAAGAAGTCCATTTGTGTCTAGGAGGTGCCGTGTGAGTCCAGAACAAGTAGGAAGGGTCTCCTTTCAAGACATTTTGTAAGGCTACTGGGAGGGAGAGGGTGCTGCCCCGGAACAGTGGAAAAGGCACATCAGAGATGGTTCCTGGGGTTTATTTGCAGTCAGGTAGTGACTGGAAGCAGTCTCTAATCTGTCAGAAGAGAACTGGGTAAATAACAGTGGGCTGTGGTGCAGCAGTCGAAAGGACCCAGATCTGTGCATGTGTCCACACAGCCCAACCAGCAGGGCATGCGGTGAAAAGCATTGTAGAGCAGCACACGAGGACCATCTCACCGTGTCAGTCTTAAGAAACCTAGAGCATCAGTGTAGGGCATGATGGTTACAGGAATATGCGAGTGAAGCCGGGAGAGGTGGAGCCACACAATTGACAGTAAAGGCACTGGTGGTGGCTGTCACAGGGATGGAGACTGTCACAGGGGTGGCTGTGTCCAGAGTGTTTTGTGTTGTAAAGGGAAAGCAGTATGTTACAAACATTTACAGTTTTCAGTTCTGATAGACACCATCAGTTACTATTTTGTTTCATTTTGAAATTGAATATTTCTCAAAATAGATACAGTTTTAAAGCTTCATGCTGTGGAAGTTTAGGAGGGAGGAAGTGTGAGCTGAGGGGCATCTGGGAGAGGTTTCCTCGGCCATCCCGAGCTCTGCCTGGGTGGTGGGAAGAGAGGGCAGGTGGTGCTTGTTAGCGGACCCCATAGGGCCTGGATTTCCCATCCTGGACCCTGGCACGCAATGGGCATTTTGCAAGTGTGGAGTTTAACTCCGGGGACAAGCAGCCGTAGGGAATGTGGGAGACACGTTTGAATGGCAGCGACGATTTGTTTGACTGCTTCGCGTGAAACTGCCTTCAGCTGAAATGGCACCAGCAGTTTCCATATTTGCTGGCACCTCACGTGCCATTTTGCCTCCCCCAAAGCGTGCAGAAATTGCCAGGTGCGGTGAGGGGATGGTCTGGGTGGGGGGCCCAGGGCTTCCTGCAGCAGGCACCGCCCCTCCTTGTACTGTACCTCCATTCTGTTTTATACTCTGCTTTTTGGAAAAAGTGTTTTTGCCTATAAAACTTAAAAGTAATATTCTACACATACAAGATGAAACATTTGAAGTTAGTTTTTAACAAGCTTTCCTGTATAATTGGAGTGTTTCTCATGTCTCCTTTGGGCCTGCTTACACACTGGTACATCTGGCATTTTGGAGAGACATCCCATGAGCCTGTAGTTTCATCCGGCATGTTTTTAGATGTGGCAGGTAACTTAAGTGGGAAGGGGCTGTATCTAAAGAGGGTATTATCATTACCACAGTTTTCAAATAATTTTTTCCCTCCAACTGGCAGCGGGCGGGTTTGCTTTGTGTGGAAGTCTGAGTGTGAGCTACTCCTGTGAGAATCTCAGGACCTCAAGTGTGATCACCATGTTTCTAAACAGAACTGTAATTAAGAAGGAAGAGAAGATGGAGAAGAAGGAGGAAAGAAAGCCTGAAAACATTAAAAAGGAAGAAAAAGATGAAGATGAGCTGAAACCAGGAGCAGCCAATCGGTCCCGAGTCACCAGATCAGGTGATGAGAGTCTGTGGAGTGTTCACGAGAAGGGAAGAAGCGGCGAGGGCGGCAGGCGGGTTGCATGGAGTGAGGGCCCAGCAGGCTTGGTGCCTTTTGCTGAGCTGTTCTGTGTGCAGGAAGCTCTTAGAGGACAGCCTCCGGTGATGAAATGGCCAAAAGGGGTTTCTCCACATCAGAAATCTGTAGTTTTTCTGGTCGGGATCTGTGTTTATTGGTGGCTCAGTGACCTGGGTGTTGGCTTTTCCTGAGTCTCCAGTAGAATAGAATGTGGGATTTGCAAGAGCGAGGTGTCCTGGTTCCTGTGACTAATTCCATGGAGTTCTGCACATATGTCATCGAGATTTTCCTGCATTTGTGTTAAAACCAGATATAGTAAAAAAAAAAAAAAAAAAAAGAAAAGAAAAGAAAAAAATGTAGAGAAAACTAAAGCCTCAGAGCATCTATACCCATTATAAAAGTTTATTGTACAATGCACCTTCAGGTTTGCATGAGACTCCACAGAAAGTTTTGTGGGGAAAAGTGAAGTCAGTGCACTCCCCCCCGACACACACATGCCCTCCACCCCCTTTAAAACAGAAACAACCCAACCATCTGGAACCTTGGAATTTGGTACGGCACATTACAAGTTACATCTCAAGTGTTCGGAGTAATTTACCAGCAGTCTCGAGCACCGTGTTTTTAAAATGTTCCTTCAGTATTGTAAATCTCCGTAAATCAGTAATTGTTCCGGTGGTTAGAGCCTGCTTACTGTTTCATTGAGGGGAAAATCAGTTTGGAAGCCTTTATTGCAGTAGATGAATGAGGAGAGCCCACCTGTCTCGCAGGGCCCTCCAGGCTGGCAGGCCGTGTCTGACTCAGCACAGGGGCCTGGGTTCTGCAGAGCTCTCCAGAACCTGTGGGAGGAATGCATGTCGAAGTGCATGATCCCTGGAGCCACTGGGGTTTAGCGTGGGGGTGAAGGAGGCCCGAGTGTGGGACGTGTTTGTGCCCACGTTGCAGAATGCAGTTTAATTCCCGTTTACGCTGTAAGGTGTGAACAGATCACTTCATTCCAGACGAGCAAAGGCCTGTTGGGGTGCCCCGTCCACCTCAGACCTGCTGTTGCCATGTGGGCGTCACTGACCTCACGTCACAGAGGGGAGAGAGATGGGGCGCCGAGGCTCCAGAGCTTATCAGCAGTCATTGGAGGGCGTGTCCAGAGCCCCCGGTTGGTGGGGCTGCTGCCTGTGGTCAGGAGCTGGGGGGGTCAGCATGATTTTGTAAGTGGCTGTGTTTTCTCCTGAAGGAAGCAGAGGCATGGAACGAACAGTTGTGATGGATAAGTCGAAAGGGGAGCCTGTCATTAGTGTGAAAACCACAAGCAGGTCAAAGGAGAGAGTAAGTATCGCTTCTGCCCTCTCAAGTCCAGCTGGTTCTGATGGTGGTTTAACAACCACTCTGATTTGCAGTATAAGAACAACGTTGTTTCACCTTTGAAGTGTTAAGAAAAAGAACTCAAAAGGCGTATTAACTACTTAGAGTATATGTACAGGCACGAACTAGGTTCTGAAACTTACTTCAAAACAATACTTAACTGTGTTTGCTCCCCATAAATGTGTTGACCCTTTGCCGGTCCTGTTAGGTTATAGGTTATACTGTTTTCTAGAAGGAGAATTGATTCACAAGTTGGATGGAATGGGCAAGACCCAGGGTTTGTCAAGTTGGAAGGCAGGTTCTACTCTTTGGTTAATCTAATAGTACTTTATTTTCTTTAGTTTTTCTAGTCTCCTATTAAATTAACCAAAAAGAAAAGTAGAGTCCACCCTAAAACTGTCTTCCATGTTATGGAAGCTCCATCGCTTCTGTGGGCCATGCTGCTGGACAAGCTAGTTGCTTGTCCATTTTGCTTCTACTCTGGAAAACAAAACCCTCTGCATCCAGCTGAAGGTTCTAACTAAAAGGTTAATGAGGAGAGTAATGCTGTGTTAGTGAGTGCAGAGCTAACAGTATTCATCCAAGAACACTTTGTGGTCTTGAGACTTAATTTTGAAATGAACATTTGGGTTCTATAAAGCAGCAGTTCCTAATGCTGTTTTTCCTCTGGGCTATAGGAAAATCATAAAATACAGAGAAATCTAGAGAAGAAAACCCAAAAAGGCCTATAATTTTACCACCCAAATAACTCTGATGTTAAAAAAGTAACTAATAACGGCAGGCCTGATTAGAACATACACGTAGTATAGAAAGATACAAGGTAAGCGAAGCAGAAGCCTGTGCTCTGCATGGGCTCCCCTCAAAGGGCATTACACATGCAGCACATGTGTCTACACTCTGAAACACCATGGGGAAAGGGTCTTCCCATAACTTGGCTGCTGTACACCTCTTTGTATGTGATGTCTTGGAGAGCTTTATGTATTGAGACATACAGTTCTGCTTTTTCTACTTTTAAAAAAATATTTTTAAAATTTGAAATAATTACAGATTCACAGGAAATTGAGGCCCAGGAACCCGTCACCTGGTTTCATCCAGTGGTTCCATCTCGTGTAACTGTGTAGCACAGTCACAGAGCCAGGAGGGTGGCATAGGGGGTGTGAACAGTGCTAGGACATTTTGTCACCCGTGTAGATTTGTGTCCCATCACCAGAGTCCAGATGCAGAACTAGTCCATCAGCACAAAGATCTCCTCCTTGGTATCCCTTTATTGTCACACCCACCCCACCAGCCCATCCCCAGCGCCGGGAAACCTCTAACCTGTCTTACATCACCAGCATGTTGTCGTTGTGAGGAAGTGTATAAATGGAATCATGCAACCGTGACCTTGAGATTGGCCTTTTCTCTCAGCGTGATGTCCCTGAAATCCATCCAGGTGGTGGTGTGTGTCCTTTTCCTTGTAAAGCTCGTATCATTTCAGCTTACGGATGCACCTTGATCATTTTTAACCAGTCCCCTGGTGACGGACATTTGGCTGTTTCCACATCCCCTATTGAAAATGGCTGTAGTGCAACATTTGCGTGCACACCTCTTGGCGTTGTTGGTCCAAAGCCGCCAGGATGTTGTTCATTGTGATAGATTCTATCAGAGTGCCCTTCAGAAAGGTTATGGAGGATACTTAGGTTCACTGAGTGTGTAGCGTGTGCTGGGCTGCTAGGAAGTGGCCGAGGCCAGGCTTGAACTTGGAGTCGGATTCGGCACGTCCACTGCCATGCTGGCCTCCCCAGAAGATCACATCCGTACCTTGGAACATAGGGCATTTGCCCTTCCTCACTCCAGCCTGCAGTGTGTTTGATCAGACTCTCAACTCTGCCCATCTTGAGGGTAATGGAGATGTTTTGGGTTGCAGATCTGTCCCTGTAATGAGGGTGTCCTCTGTGTCCCCCTCCTTTGTCTTTAATTGATTTTTTTGCCCCTTAGCGAGCGAATTAAGAAAATAAGCTGAGGAGCTTTTGAATAGTGTCTCCCAGGCCCCCCTTCCCTGGAGATTCTGAGGTGGCGGGTCTGCAGGAGGCCCTGGGTTCTGAGCTACATAAAAACTTCCTGAGAGAGTCTGCTTGTGGCCAGTTTGGGAGTCCGAGCCTTTGAGAGCCTCAGAAATGGGTATTGGCTGTCATTGTTTCCTGCCTTCTCCCAGAAATGTAAGAGCATAGAAGTTGCCCACTGGTACTTTCTGCCTTACCAGCAGTGCTGTTTTACATTCAAGTGCCTTTGGTTGGTTCTGTTTTGAGGCCACCTGCCTGATGCCTGAGCCAATAGCTGAGAACTGAAAAACGCAGCCCCTCCTCCAGCTGTCTGTCTAGACAGCTGCTTCGACAGCTTCCCCAGTGAACGAAGGGGTCGCTGAGGGCATCGAGTGCACATGCCCTGTGCCTCTGGGGAGCCTCGTTTTGCTTTAGATAATGCAGAGCGCTTGGCTCTGCTGCTGC
Organism: Phocoena phocoena; assembly: GCF_963924675.1. NCBI lineage: Eukaryota > Metazoa > Chordata > Mammalia > Artiodactyla > Phocoenidae > Phocoena > Phocoena phocoena. The sequence goes on from NC_089221.1 coordinate 169,159,133, forward strand.
AGAAAAACTGCTGAGGTTTCACACCACCTTTTCTCTGCCATTAATGCCCTTTGAAAGCAAGACTCTAGCAGCGTAACTCAGATGGCGGTGTGAGGCGGCCTGTGCTGGGGCCTCCCTGTAAACTACATGGGATTGAAGGATCTTAGTCTAGTCCAGATGTGCATACTCCATTTGCGTCGTGCATCTGTTGTCAGCATTTTCCTAACATTAATAAACCAACTTTGGTAAACAGAGCTCAAAGAGTCAGGATCGCAAATCGGAAAGCAAAGAGAAGAGAGACATCTTGTCCTTTGACAAAATCAAAGAGCAAAGGGAACGAGAGCGCCAGAGGCAGCGGGAACGGGAAATCCGAGAGACAGAGAGGCGGCGGTGAGTGGGGGCCGAGCGAGGCCAGCGGGTCCGTGGTCTCCTCTTGGGAGGGTTGCTCTTCCTCCTAAGCGAGTCGCCTGTGTGGCTGTGGCTCACTGGCCTCCTAGTGTGTTTCCTCTGAGAGCGAAAGGCGGGGGCGTTCACACTGGCCCATGGTAGTCCCGTGACATTTCATCAGAGCCCGTTTCTGCTCAGCAGCATCTCCTCTGGCTGAAGTTGCACCCTGGACCAGGTAGCAAGCGGACCCACGCTGCCTATGGCTTTGGTAGAAGGGTCTCCAGGGTTGAGGCCTCAGTTTTCGCCACCAAACCCTTCCACGTGAATTAGATCAACATGGAAGCCCAGGAACAGGCTGGCCTGTTTGAGCTGTGATTCACATCTTTGCTCCTGAGACGTCTGCGTTTCGTGGCGTTTTCAGGCAGCAGCGGTCCCACAGCGATTCTGTGCCCCTTTGCTGAGGAGATGGTTTGTTGAAGCAGGCTTGTCATTTCCATTTTCGCTTTCTGCCATTTCACACCAGGTTGTCTAGAGCTCCCTCGTCATTTTCCCTCAAACATCACCCAGTGAAGTTGTGATGCTGCAGTGTTCGGGAAACTTTCTTGAGCTAAAGCAGATCATGTAGAAACTTCTCCAGTTTGCTTTTCCAAAACTGTGATTTCAGCCTCTGCATATGGGGTTTAGCAATTAAAAATTTCTTGATCATTTGGAGATGTTTTGCTTCCAGCTGGCTTGCCCTTGGTTTGGACCCTTCCCAGGCACCGAGGGAGGGTGTGAAGAGAGCAGAACGGGTTTCCCCAGTCCCGGCTCAGCTCCTGGTGTGCGGTGGCTGATAAATGAGACCACTGTCCCCTTCGCTGGTGACTGGCCTTCTCCTGTCTCCACACCCTCTTAGGTCCCTTCAAGATGACGTGCTTATTAAAAATACAGCCTTGGGCTTCCCTGGTGGCGCAGTGGTTGAGAGTCCGCCTGCTGATGCAGGGGACGCGGGTTTGTGCCCCAGTCCGGGAAGATCCCACATGCTGCGGAGCGGCTGGGCCCGTGAGCCATGGCCGCTGAGCCTGCGCGTCCGGAGCCTGTGCTCCACAACGGGAGAGGCCACAACAGTGAGAGGCCTGCATACCGCAAAAAAAAAAAAAAAAAAAAAATACAGCCTTGTAGAGGGGAGGGGTGACAAAAAGACAGTGTTGATTGTCCCTCTTCAGGGAAAGCTACTGTCATCCGTATCTCCAGGGTTTTCTCCGTGCCCAGCAGCTTCAGAGTGGCAATTACCCTTTGCATTTCTTACATTCCTGATCTTTATTTAGCTATGGCTTTGTCTTGGTGCTCTTTGAGCCAGGTCCTCCTGGTCTGGACTTGAAGCTCTGTGTCTGCTCGTCATCACCCCCTCCCTCCCAGCTCACCCCAGCTTTGCTGTTTGGAGAAAGGGAAAGTGTGGAGATTGGGGTTTCTGGCCGATGGAGCAGCTTAGGGAGCCGGTTAGTGCCTGCCGCCTAGTAGCTGGCAGGGGGCAGCCAGGCCCGGGGCGAGCCAGTTCCCATCCGGGAGCTGGAAGGTTCCAGACTCCTTCAGAGGACGACGTCTCGATGGCCGGACGCCACCACGTCGGGAAGTCAGGGCGGCCTTCCTGTGTTCCCCCAGAGAGCGTGAGCAGCGTGAGAGGGAGCAGCGCCTCGACGCCCTCCACGAGGGGAAGGAGAAGGCTCGGCTGCAGCGGGAGCGCCTGCAGCTCGAGCGCCAGCGGCAGCGGTTGGAGCGGGAGCGGCTGGAACGGGAGCGGCTGGAACGGGAGCGCGAGCGCGTGGAGCGGGAGCGCCGGAAGGAGCAGGAGCGCATCCAGCGGGAGCGCGAGGAGCTGCGGCACCAGCAGGAGCAGTTGCGCTACGAGCAGGAGCGGCGGTCGGTGCTCAGGAGGCCCTACGACGTTGGGCGGTAAGGCCCCCGGCCCGGAGCGGGGGGACGGGGCGCTTCCCCTGACGTTGAAAGAGCCACCCCGCTCCTGTCCACCTTAGCGTAGGGAGTCGGAGGTGTTTCAGACAGAATCTGGGCCTCGACGCTTGGGCAGGGCTCCTTGCTGCCACCTCTGTGGCCAGTGCAGCGTTTTTTCCCCACCCGAGTTATTCTTCAGAGAATCTTGATTGTTGCCACTTGCTGAAGGGTTTGATGCTTTCGCCTAGGCCGTCCCGTTATTCGCACTGTGGCTCCTGGTGGAGCATGACCACTGTCCAGTGGGTAGGAGACAACCAAGCATGCGTTACGCCGCATTCGCTGCCGTCTCCGTCAGGCTCGTGTGTCCTCCTAGAGGGAGAGGCTGGGTGCTGTGGAGAAGGAGATTGCCTTCCCACTCAGAAAGTGGGTTTATTGCTCTCCAGCTTCTCTGAGCGGCTTAATTGATGGTCACCCATCACCCCACCACCTGTGAGCCTAATTTTCTGGTAAAAATCAGGAAGAAGATAATTGGATACCATCCCGAGTTGTATATAGTTTGCCATCACCCGATCTAATTCCCTTCGCTTCTGCAAAAGCTCAGAGGGAGGTTCAGGTTAGCATAGCAGACGAGGAGGTGAGAACGTGGTGACTCGGAACCTCATTCCAGGAGAATCAAAGATTTCATTGCACTTGCATCTGAGCTCATGTGGGGATCAAGGTATAACAGCCTTGTGACACAATTAGCTCACAGCGGTTCTTTTTTCAGGATTGTTAGATGAGAATGCCAGTATGCCTTTTGGCAGTTTGGGGGATTTTAATTTATCAGATCAAAGCGATAATGATTGAATGTTTAGATTTTAGCCCTGCGGGACATTTTAAATGATACTGGGTCTGGAGAGAGCTCCCCTCCCCAGTTCTGCCCTTTTTCTTTTTATTCTCATTCTCTTTCATAAATGAAATTTGCATTCTTTTTAAAATAAAAAAACAGGCGAGATGACGCCTATTGGCCAGAGGGAAAGCGCATGGCCATGGAGGACAGATACCGCCCAGACTTCCCTCGGCCCGATCACCGTTTCCACGACTTTGACCACCGTGACCGGGGCCAGTACCAGGAGCACGTGGCTGACAGGTCAGTGCCCTGCCCCACTCCTGCAGCAGAGATCGGTCTCCGTCTGTTCTCTTAATGTCTGGTGCACTCGTGGGCTTCCTAGTGGGTGCCTCTGACCGTCACACGTGGGATTTAGAAACAGACCTTGAGCAGGACGTTGGGATCGGTGGTCATGTACGGCATCCTGGCTTTGTCTAGGGGGAAGGCACCTCGGAGCACGTTTCATGCACTGTCCTCTTAGGACAGACGGGCCCTGGGCAGGACCTGAACCTCAGCTTCCCCCATGCTCAGCTCTCTTGGGGGTGGCCCCGGGCTCTGGGTTTCACAGCTCCCTGTGGGGTCTCCACGGCCACACTTCCTCCCTGTCCCTCCCACTGGCACAAGCTGCTCTGGAGCACCGGGCTTTGAGGAGGGTGTGGCCCGGCCTCCTTGTTCACACAGATGAGAAAGCAGTTTAGAGAAAGGCCATGACCCGCCTGAGCCATCTGCGGGGGTCACTGACTGGCATGGGGTTGTGCCAGCCCACGTGAAGAGAGCTGACTGCGGAATGTGGCAGAGGTCCTGTTAGGCCTACTTTGTGTTTCCAGGGTCTGGGTGGGTTATTTTTCTTTTGCCAGTGCCTTTTTAATGAAGACTAGATCTCGTTTTTTAGAAAAGCAGCCCTCGATTTTTCCAGTTTAAGAATTCTCTCTTTAGGTTTTTCATCATGCTCCCCTGAGCTGCATATCTTTGAGCCATTTCCCTGCTCATTAGCTCTGGGAAGGAAGAGTGGGGGGTGGGGTGGGGGGTGGGGTAGGGGAAGACAGGCTGAGAAGCCGCTCGTTTAATTAATTATGGCTGGAATTGGTTTCAGATGTGGCGTGAGTCATGCGTGTTGGGTCAGACTAGAGGTTAGGGACCTGCCGAAGCTTATTACCTGACTTGTCATCAGGCCACAGACAGAATTATAGGCATTAGCTTCATGGTGTGGGTCTCTACTTCTGAGACCCCTCTAAAGGATTTTAGTTCAGTAAAACCTTCGTTCCCACCTTCTTAGGATCCCACCTCACTCCTACCCCCAGAGAAAGCTGCGAGGCAGTTTTTTTTCAGGCCAGTAAATTACAGTTCTCATGTGGTAAAAGGGGATAAGTACTCTAATTGTGGAACTCTTCTGTGTGGTCTGCAGCAGTGTTGTATAGAGCCATCAGCTGCCTTTGGAATGAGACATTTCTTTTTTGCAGGAGGGAAGGTTCAAGGTCAGTGATGGGAGAGCGAGATGGGCAGGTGAGTAAAAGCCAGATAGCAGGCCAGGGGCGTGCCTGCTTCTGTGGGGTGGGCGGGGCGTGGAGATGTCAGTTCTGGCCGGTGAGTAGATGTGCACAGAAATGACTGGTTAGTGAGTCTGTGTTTTGTATTTTATTTATTTATTTATTTATTTAATTTTTTTTGTCTGCATTGGGTCTTCATTGCTGTGAAGTAGCGGGGGCTACTCTTCATTGCGGTGCACGGGCTTCTCATTGCGGTGGCTTCTCTTGTTGTGGAGCATGGGCTCTAGGCACGCGGGCTTCAGTAGTTATGGTGCGTGGGCTCAGCTGTGGCTCGCAGGCTCTAGAACGCAGGCTCAGTAGTTGTGGCACACAGGCTTAATTGCTCCATAGCATGTGGGATCTTCCCGGACCAGGGCTCGAACCCATGTCCCATGCATTAGCAGGCAGATTCTTAACCACTGCGCCACTAGGGAAGTCTCGAGTCTGGAGTCTGTGTTTTTTAACACAGGTAGGGCTTGTTTTTCGTTTTATTCAGTAGAAACTAATTGAAGAGATATTTGGTGGCCTACATGTTCGGAGTGCCTTGAGTCTAGGCACTGTGGGATGCCCCAACGGGGGCTTAGCAGCCTGGTAGGGGGTCATTTAGGTCATGTTTTGGGGCATTCCTCTGTGTCGGCTACTGGGATGGGTCCCCGTGTCTGATAGTCTGCAGGTTCCCTGTGAGAGGTGCCTAGGGTGTCAGCTCAGAGAACAGAGGAGGCCTCCACGAGAAAGGTGGGGGACAGCATCAGAGTCATGGCTTTTTAAAATAGGGGTGTGTGTTTTGAGAGAGTGCTATATTCTCTCTTGCTCCCCAGGTGTGCTGGCTTCCTGAGCACTGACTTGGTTGGCCAGGGGTACTAAGCCGTTCCTGCCTTCAGTACTTGCCTCCAGGCCTCCACAGTAGTATGAGCAGAGAGGGCTCTGAGGGTGCTGGCCTGCCCTAGGGATGTGGGGAGGGCCCTCCTGTCTCCAGCAAGGAGCAGGTGCCCTGACTCTTCAGGGAAGGCGGGTCTGAGTGACTCTTCTCAGTGGACCCCGAAGCGTGGGGCTCTCCACGCTCATGGGTGGGAGGGCCCGCTGCTGGCCCTTCGTGTGGCACCAGTGATGGAGCTTTAGTGGCGCTTGGGGTTCTCAAGGAGGGGGTCAGGAAGTGCCCGAAGGGGCCTGGGCAGGTCCTCGTGGGTGGCTGGGGTACTGAGCCACACCCCAGCGCGCTGAGGCAGGGTCTGCAGGTTTCCGAGACCCAGAAGGTAGGCCTGCCGCGAGCTTGTCTGGGGGCCATGTGACTGGAGTTGCCCTGTCCCTCTTGTGCCTTCCAGCACTACTCAGACGACCGCCACGGCCACGGAGGACCACCAGAGCGCCATGGCCGCGACTCCCGAGACGGCTGGGGTGGCTATGGCTCCGACAAGAGGATGAGCGAGGGCCGGGGGCTGCCTCTTCCCCCCAGGTTAGCGGGCAGGCCACAGAGGGGCTGGGCATCACTGTCCTCACCGGGTGACAGGTTGGCTTCTCTGAAAGTGAACTGGGCATGTGTACCTGCCAGGTCACCTGGAACAGCTCCTCCTGGCCCTGTGTGGGCTCTGCCTGCTGAAGGCGGCAGCCCTGAAGCCGTCTAAGGCTTGTCCCCATCAGTAGTAGAGAAGCTTTACCCCACCCCACCCCTGAAGTTGTCTTTAGGTGTTTGTAAGGCCGGTGTCACAGCTACCACAAGTTTCTGCTGCACCTCTAGGTGGGTTTTCGGGTGTTGATCAAAGACTGGAGCGCCAGTGTGACAGATGAGAGTGTTCTTTCCTGAGCGACCTACTTAGCACTGGGTCGTTTCGTGTCGTTTAGTCCTATTTGTGTTAAGTTTAAATGGGCGAGCTCCTGCACTGACCACAGGCTGACTGTGCGGCGTCACCGTGTGACTGGGGGGCTGTCACCTGAGACCATAGGCGTTGCACGCACTGAGGTGCACTCACCCTTGCAGACAGGTGTGGGGGGTCTGCTGGCTTCCTGGTCCTGGGCCTCGGAGTGGTGGTCGCCGGCGGGCAGTGCCCTCGTCCTTCCACACCCAGCCTGGGGCCGGGAGGCTTTCCTGTAGGCCTCCAGGGGCTGTTGGCACCTGCACGTGGGTACCGTGTTTGGATTTTCATCTCCCGGGGTTTCTGTCTGAAACCGTTTTTAAACAGCTTTTTTGAGATATAATTCACATGCTGTGCGGTTCACTCATTTAAAGTGTGCAATTTGATGGCTTTCAGTTAATTTATAGAGCTGTGCATCCATCACCACAATCCATTTCAGAGCATTTCTATCACCCCCAAAAGAAACCCCCATTAGCAGTCACTCCCCATCCCCCTGGCAACCACTAACCCACTTTCTTTCCCTGTGGATTTGCCTGTTCTGGATGTTTCACATGAGTTGGAATCACACAGTGTGTTGTGTTGCCTTTTATGTCTGGCTTCGCTCACTGAGCATCGTGTTCTCAAGGTGCATCCTTGTTGTAGCGAGTGTCAGTGCTTCATCCCTTTTCAAGGCTGATTAATATTCCAGTATGTGGATGGACCACATTTTGTTTAGATGGACACTTTGGTGGTTTCCACTTCGGGGCTGTTACGGAATCATGCTGCTAAGAACACTGGTGTATGAGTTTTCGTGTTAACGCATGTTTACCGGTCTCTTGGTTAGACACGTCGGAGTGGAATCTCTGGGTCATACGGTCGCTCTGTGTTTAAGCTTTTAAGGAACCACTACACTGTTCTCCAACTAGGCTGCACCATTTTACATTCCCACCAGCCCAGTGTGAGAATCCCTGTTTCTGCACACCTTCACCAACACTCGTCCTTGTCTTTTAGATAATAGCCGCCCTAATGAGGGTGAGGTGGTTGTGAAGGTATCTGTGCTGAACACCTACTTGTGTGCTTACTGGCCAAGTGTGTATCTTTGGGGAAGTGTCTGTTGCCATTCTTTGCCCACTTCTCTCAGAAACCCTTGACAGTGGGGCACGAGCCCCCAGAGCCCCCATGTCACAGCCTCACATTAGAGGCACAGTGGGACCATTGTGTATCTGCCTTTCGTTTTGGCAAAGGGGTGGCCGTGACTGGGCGGAGCACAGCCAGAGGCTGGAGGAGCATCAGGAGCGCGCCTGGCCGGGCACAGTGGATGCGGGCACGGCGGGCCGGGAGCACTTGCGGTGGCAAGGTATGGGTTCACCCCTGCCTGAGGGTCAGGGGGGCCTCCCGGGGAGGGCCAGCCACAGTCCCAGCATGCTCCAGAGGGCCAGCTTTTCCAGGGCTTCCAAGTGCAGACTCTTTCTTCTCTTCCAGGTGGTGAGAGGGGCCTGTCTGGGCCCTCGGGGCCAGGGCATGTGGCAAGTCGGGGTGGAATATCGGGGTAAGAAGTACTGTCCGCGGATAAAATTGATTTGTTCCCACTTCTCACTTCCTCTCCCTTTTTCTGCATGCTTGATCCACTTTCGGGGTCGAATGCTTTGAGAACAAACCCCCAAAGCAGCTCTTGGCAACTTACGCAGCTAACGCTCTTCCCCGGAATGCAACCCGTGGTTATGATTTTCCTCACCTGGAAAAAGCCAAGGGGCTCTAAAGGCCACAGAGCCCTATGCTGCAGCGTGACACAGTGAGAACACAGGTGCTTCCGGGGCCAAACGTGTGCCTTTGTTCCTAGGCGAGGCGGCTTTGCACACGGCGGGCACGCCCAGGCTCACGTGGTGCCCTCCGGAGGCCTCGAGGGTGGAGGAGTGGCCGGCCAGGACCGGGGCAGCAGAGGTCCGCACCCCGCCCCCCACCCATACCCCCACTTCACCCGCCGCTACTAGAGCCCACCCACCCTGCGTGTCCTGGTAGGCAGGCAGACGTACTGTCGAGTCTATTAGCCAGAGTTACCTTGAACTTGTGGAATCTTTTAAGAAACAGAAGCAAATCCTGCCACCGTGTTGTAGCTTAATACAATGTGAATCCACTTATTTTTTCTTTTTTTTAAAATAAATGTGTTCTTGTTCTGCCATTTGTAAGACAAGGTTTCTGTTAACGAGGCATTCCATTTTCCGTTAATAAAAGTTTATGGTTCGCAGCTGTGTGTGTGTCTCAGTGATGACAGCAGAGAGCGGTGTCAGCCCTCAGCGGCACCGCTTTTGTTTGCGTAGCAGAGGCCGGTTCGTGTTCCTGAATTCTCACAGCTGTCAATGAAGTGGGGCTGTGCACCTCCCCATCTTACAGGTGAGGAAATGGCTGCGGGGTCAGATCATTTGTCCAGAGTCCGAGAGCTTGTAGGTGGCAGAGCTGGGATGGGAATTAGGAATTCTTCCCTGAGGGGAGGTGTGTGTGCATCGGGGGGCCCTGGGACCAGCACTTCGCCTCTTCTGCTGGGGTGCCTGGGGGTGTCCAGCCAGTGGTGGTGTGCAGTTTGGGGGCCTGGCTGAGGGCTGGGGATGGGGCAGACCCTGCCTGGTATGAGCCCAGCTATATCCCATCCGCCTGTTTTTCTGGAAATGCAAATTCATAGGTGAAATCTCATTTGTGATTATAAGCAGCAGCAATCTTTTTCATTAAAGACCCCTGTCTGGCCACAGGGGCCATCTCTGTTCCTCTGGAAGGATCATGGCTGCCCACGCAGAGCTGATGTCGGGACACGGAATGGGTGACTGCAGGCTTGTTGGGGCAGGAGAGGGGTCCAGCCCATCTCATGAATGAGGTGGCCTGGTGGCCACAAGACTGATCTGGGACCTGTGCAGGGCCTGGGGTCAAGAGGGATGCTGGTTTCCCGCAAATCTCAGCCCTGGACCAGCGTGGTCTGGATTGGCATGTGAAGAGTTAACCCATGTGCCGCCTGCTGGCAACCTGATTCCCTCCCTCCCCTACGTAACTAGGACAGCCACCCCACCGGCCCCAGAACAATTGCCAATTCTCCTGGAGTTCCCTGTGTTCCTGCTGGGGTGTTTAGTTTGAAAAGAGCAATCTGAAAACCCTGCCCAGCTTGCCGAGGAAGGAAGCCCGAGCGTGAAAGGCAGGCTGGCGCTGGCCCTCCAGTCCTGTCTGCTTGAATTGCCCAAATAAACACCTCATGCGCTTCCTTCACCGCAGGGGCTTTTAGAGTCATTTTCCAATGACAGGTTGACAGGACGATGTCTCCATGGTGCAGTCGGGGCCAGTGTGGCATGTTTTCTCCTGCATGGAGAGCTTCATCTCCCCACCCCGCAAGCTAGTCTAGAAATTGGGGTCCGGGTGTCCCAAGTTGGCCAAGAGAAGCCAGATTCGACTTGGGGTTGAGGGTGAGACCGGTTGTCAGATCTTGTCACAAGATAGGAGCACGTCCTGAAGCGCAGAGCCAGGGCTTGACCAGGGCACTGCCGCCCAGCTGGCCCGAGGGGACCCCGGGAAGCGTGGGGAGTGTGGGCCAGTCCTCCCGGACAGCCTGTGGGGAGAGACAAGCCCTTTCCTCATTAGCTGGGCCTAACACCAGTCTCTGTTTTACATGGATACATAGGACAACATTGATTGGCCATGGCTGCCGTAACTACGCACGACAGACTGGGTGATATAAACAAGGGAAATTTATCCTCTCCCAGTTCTGGAGGCCAGGAATGCTTGATCAGGTGTCAGCAGGGCTAGTTCCTTCTGAGGCTGGGGGGCGGGGGTGGGGGCGGAGGGTAGGGAGGGGGATCTGTTCTAGGCCCGCTCCCAAACTCTGGTGGCAGCTGGCAGTCTTTGGCATCCCTTGACTTGTACGTCCATCACCCCGTCTCTACCTCCTTCACCCAGCCTTCTCCCTGTGTGTGTGTGTGTCTGCGTCTGAATTTCAGACTGGATTTAGGGCCCACCCTACTGACCTCATTTGAACTTGATTACCTCTGTACAGGCCTTGTCTTCAAATACAGTCACATCCCAAGGCCCTGGGGGCCAGGACCTCAACGTGTGAATTTGGAGGGGGGACACAGTTTACAGTTTTCACACATACAGATTTTTCAGGAGTGCAACTTCTGGATAAATTGAGGGAAAACGGCTTGTCATTTAGTCCAGAACCTTACCAAGAGTTGTTCACCGTTTCTGTGAACAGACCTGCGGGGTCTAAACACCTCCCCTGCTGCTTCTGTCTGAGGTGAAACGTCTGAATAGACCCATGCGTCTGAGCACTTCATCTTGTACATGATATAACCGGGGCTTGTGCCCCAGCGTTGACAGGCTAAATTAGACAGCACTTATCAGACATTATTTTCTTTTTATTTCTTCTGCTTGTATCTGATAGAGCATTATATGGTTGGGTTGCTGGTTGTTTTTTTTTTTTAACTGTCATTAGGTTATATTCAGATTTTTATTTCAGGAGAGAAAAGGGAGGTGGAAGAAAAGATTTGTTATAAAAAGTATCTGCTAATGGACACTTGGGTGGTTTCCACCTTTTGGCTCCTATGAATCATGCTGCTATAAAGACAAGTTTGCCTGTAGGTCTTTGCACAGCTGTTTTCTATTCTCCTGGGTGTATACCTGGGAGTGAAATTCCTGGCTTATATGGTAATTCTATGTTGAACTTTTGAGGAACCACCAGGCTGTTTTCCACAGCGGCTGCCCCATCTTACATTCCCACCAGCCCTGCACGAGGGTTCCAAGTGTCTCTACATCTTCACCAACACTTGTCTTCTGGGTGTGTTTGTTTTCTTAAATAATAGCCATCCTAATGGGTGTGTAGTAGTATGGATAAACAAATTGTGGTCCAACCATACAGTGGAATATTAGCCTTCAAAAGGAAGGAGATTCTGACACCTGCTATAACAGGAATGAACCTTGACATGGTGCTCAGTGAGAGAAACCAGAAACAAGGACAAATACTGATTCCATCCATAGGAGGTCCCTAGAGGAGTCACATCCTTAGAGACAGCAGGTAGATGGTGGGGGCTGGGGGAGGGTATGGGGAGTCAGTGTTCAATGGGGACAGAGTTTCAGTTTGGGGAGATGAGAAAGTTCTGGAGATGATGGTGGGAATGGTTGCAGGACCATGTGAATGTGCTTAATGCCACTGAGTTGTGCCCTTAAAAATGGTTAAGATGATAAATTTTCTAAAAAATGTTATTGAAGTATAGTTGACTTACAATGCTGTGTTAATTTCTGCTGTACAGCAAAGTGATTCAGTTATGTATATCCCTTTTCATATTCTTTTCCATTATGGTTTGCCACGGGATATTGAGTGTAGTCCCTGTGCTATACGGTAGGACCTTGATGTTTATCCATCCTACATACAATAGTTTGCATCTGCTAACCCCAACTCCCAGCCCACCCCTCCTCCCCTTGGCAACCACAAGTCTGTCCTCTATGTCTGTGAGTCTGTTTCTGTTTCGCAGATAGGTTCAGGTGTGGCATATTTTAGATTCCACATACAAGCGATGTCATATATTTGTCTTTCTTTTTCTGACTTACTTCACTCAGTGTGATAGTCTTTAGGTCCATCCATGTTGTTGCTGCAGATGGCATTATTTCATTCTTTTTTATGGTTGAGTAATACTCCTTTGTGTGTATAGGTACCACATCTTCTTTATCCATTCATCTGTCGATGGGCATTTAGGTAGTTTCCATGTCTTGGCTATTGTGAATTGTGCTGCCGTGAACAAATGTAGGGGTGCATGTATAAGATGGCAAATTTTTATGTTACGTGTATTTTGCCACAATTTAAAAAAAATGTTTTAAAGGTTGAGGTGGGGGCTGTTCGGTGTCAGGAGTGAGAGCCACTGGAGTAGCCTCGGGAGATGGCTTGGAATCCAACCTACCTATCTGCCCATGGGGAGTTAATAGTTCCTCCCTGCTTTGGCTTCCTTAACTGGAAATATGATAGTATTTTACCATAGAGGGTCTTTGCAAAGATTAAATTAGCTGATATACATAAAAAAGCTCAGAATTGCTCCTGGCATACAGTAAGTGCTCAATACGTGTTGGCAGGCCCTGGGAGGCCTGCAGGAAGAGGGCCTAGGGTGCTCGTGCTTTCCGGGAGACCTGTAAGATGTTTTGAGGCCTGGGGAGGAAGAGCTAAGAAACGATCGGCTCCAAAAATACAAAGAGAAAACTGCAACATCAGAATGAATACCGTATCCAATGTCTCCACATTTACAAAAAATGTGTCAGCTTCGTCAACTGCTAAATTTTGTATTCATAAAGATTTCATTACATTTCAAAACAGTTTCTAGGTTAAATTTTCTCACTATGCAGGAATTCCCAAGCCTGCATGGTGATTGCCAGTCTCAAATTGCATGCGTTAACTCTTAGTTAAATAATTTCAAATGCAAGGGTCTAAAAAGACTTTCGAGTTTTTTAAAGTACAGCCACAGAGTTGTCAGTTCGTGGGGATGTGGTGCTTTTTAACTGGTTTGCAGGTTGAGGGACGGGGTCTCTACTGAGTTCTCCCAGTGCTGCCCCACCCCCATCCTCCAGAGGTTAGACCATCCCTACTTCCGTCACACGGTTCACAGGATCAAAAAACCAGAAAATCGAGACATGGTTGGTTAATACACCTGGAATGTGGGAGACACATAGTAAATGCTTATCGAATCTACGGGAAGGAGAAAGAGAGAAAGAACACAAAAATTCTGTATCTTCAAGTTTTCAGAACACTTTATTCCTCGTCTGGCCTATTGGGTCTTACAGGGCCTGGCAGAAAATTCCCCTAGTTTAGAATGTCTGACGGGACACCAAATCTTGTAGTGCCTTCAGTAAACACCAGGTGGCAGATGATCCCTGCTGAGATTGAGAGGGAGCGCTGCAAAAGCTGGGACGTGTGCAGTAGTAAGGCTGCTGTTCCTGAGGAAGGACAAAGGAACACCTCTAGCAAGAGTTACCTGGGGGTGGAGGGAGGTGCTTGTTTATTTTTAATTTTTAAAAAAAATTTTGGCCGTGCCACGCAGCTTCCGGGATCTTAGTTCCCTGACCACGGATTGAACCCGGGCCCTGGCAATGAAAGCGCTGAGTCCTAACCACCAGGGAATTCCCCAGGAGGTCCTTGTTTAAAATTCAGGTTCCCAGGCCCCAATTCTGATCTACTGATCTGATTCAGGCCCTGCCTCCAGTCACTCCTGGGATGCTGACTGTTGAGAAGAGGTTTCCAGGGGATCTTCACCGTGGCCCTGTCGGGGAGGCCCCCATGCGGGCCAGGTGATTTATGTGAGATCAAGCCAGGCTGGAGAATAAATAATCCCAGCTCAGCCCTTTGCCACCTGGATGACGTTGAGCCAGTTACTTTGAACACCTGAGTTTTCTCATTGTAAAATGGGCAGGGGGATTTCTGAGGACCCAAGGAGATGATGCATTTAAAGCGCTTTGCGGGACTTCCCTCGTGGTCCAGTGGTTAAGACTCCGTGCTTCACTGCAGGGGGCAATGGTTCGATCCCTGGTCAGGGAACTAAGACCCCACACGCTGCGAGACATGGCCAGCAAATAAATAAAATTTGAAGTGCTTTGTACAGTACCCAGCATCTAGTGGGTCCTTAGCCAATGATTGTGGTTGCCGTTCATTCTCCTAGAAGAGCCAGGTCTAAACTGGGGCCTTCCGCCTCCTTGCAGACTTGGGGAAGGGGTCGGATCGGCCCCCATTCCCACCACAGATGTGATCTATAATGTTGCATTAACAGTTTTTCAAACAAGAGGCGCTGTTTGGGCCTCTGCAAAGCTGCAAGCTGCGGGGTTAAGTGCCAGCAGCCACTGATGGTGCCTCGCAGCTGCTTCCAATCCTGCAGTCAGACCCACCTCGTGCCAACCAGCCGTGAAACTGTCGGGCGCCCCACATACTCAGCCACAGAAACCTCACATTGGCCCCCCGTGGGGAGGCTCGTAAAACGCACTGAAGCTTTCTCTGCTTGGATGCTGCCAGCCATGGTGGACCAAATATTTACAGACCTGGCTGAAATGAGACCCAGCAGGGCAGGTTTCACAGGTGGCCCAGAAAAAGTCCCCTCACCCCCTGTCCTTGGGAAAACAGGGCACAGAGTGACAAGCAGCCCATTAGGCCAAGGCCCACACCCCCAGCAAGGCAAGATGGGAGAGCTGGGCTCAAGAGAACTTACCTGTTTAGAGCCAAAGGCATTTCCTGTGTGTCAGGTTCTGTGCCAGGGACACAGCAGTGACCATGACTGAGACAGATCTGCTCTTTGGAGCCCAAGGGAGGGTTTCGAGCAGGAGGTGGAGTGAGCCTGGCTTCCTGAAGGAGGTGACTGGAAAGGCATTCCAGGAGAGGGAACAGAATGTGCAGGAGCCCCCAGGAAGGAACAGGTGCAGCACCTTGGAGGAACTCAGCAAGCAGGAATGTGGGTGACTTGGGGTCAGAGTGGTCTCCGAAGTCCTGGGCAGGTCAGGGATCAGGCCACCAGCCCACAGGCCATGGCATGTTTCAGCAGGGTTCAAGGGTGTCCATCACTGTCTCTCCCTGGACCCTTCCTTGCTTGGGGGTCCAAATATTCACTGTTCCTGCCCCCCACCCCCCATGCAACCAGCACTTTCTGCCTCTGGGGAGCCAGCAGCCGCCAGCCCTGTGGAAGGTGAGCTCATGGCCAGGTTATCTGGACAAAGATAACAGCAGGGGAACCCCATGCAGCCTGCAGGCATGGGGTCCCCTCCACAAGGACCAGAATATAGGAAGTAGGAGCAGGCAGGCTACAAAGCTGATGAAGTTGGTCATCACTCTCCACCTGGACTGAGTCATGAATGGCAGGAAGTGCCAAGATGCCATGGGGGGACAGGGCACAGGGGATGTCGCTAATGGGGGGGTAGCTCAGTTATAGACGAAGAGGTGGGGGGAAGGGTGGGAGAGAGAGGGAGACAAAGAGACGGAGATACAAAAGAGCTGTAGAGAGACAGACACAGAAGCAAAAAGAGGCAGCAACGCATAGAGAAGAGAGACAGAGACTGAAACACAGAGAAATAGAGACACACAGACTCAGAGAGAGATAAAGCTGACACCGATGGATACCCCAGGACCCACAGACCCGCAGAGATGTTGAGCCACGGGGGCTGGTATGCCCCCTGTGCCCACCGGGTGGCGCCAGAGAGACACGCTGCACCGCAGCCGTCCCTGCCTGGCGCGTCCTGCAGCCCGAGTCCCTTTCTCTCTGCCTGCGGTTGCTCTATTGCTGCACTGCCGCCTTAGCGGGAGGCCCTGGACCCCAGAGTGGAGACGGAGGTGGAGGTTGGAATAGGGGCTTCCGCAGGGATCGAGGGTGTCCACAGCCCCCATAACCTGGACACCCCCCGCCAAGGCTCTGTGCGTGTCTCCTGTGCGTATGTGTTTGTCTTGGAGTGTGTTTGCATTGGTCTTGTGTGTGTGTGTGTGTGTGTGTCTTGGGGTGTGTATCTAGATGGTCTCTGTGTGTGTCTTGTTTTGTCTCAAGGTGTGTGTGGTGTTTGTGTGTGGGGGGGTGCTGTGGGCGTCTCTGTGTGTCTGGTATCTCCATGCCCCCAGAAACGTGACACTCTCTTCTCTCACCTTCCCTGGCAGCTCTGCATGGAGTCACCCAAGAAATTTGAGAACCAAAACATTTATGGAGACTTACTGGTGTCCAGAGTCTCTACTGGGATGCCAGAGGAAGTGCTCCCTGGAGCGACAAGGATGGGTGTTCATGAAGCTGACTAAGCAAAATTTAGGTTCTGCTAAACCCAAGCACCTACTTTGTGCTACTTTCATGCTGTGGACTCAGTTTCCTCATCTGTGAAATGAGCCTGAAATTAATACCAGCCTCATAGCATTGCTGTGAAGTGATTAAGTGTGTGAGGCTGGCACACAGCCTAAGGACTTAGTAATTATCAGAAATCAGTAATTATCAGAAATCAGTAATTATCAGAAATCAGTAATTATCAGAAATCATCTCTTTTGATCATTTTAGCTACAAACACATCCATTAACCCATGGGTCAGTGGGAGCCCCTGAGAACTCTCCACTCACCACTACGGATCTGAGGGTTGTCTTAAAGACCCAAATAAGTGGATACTCAGATATCTGCCTCCACACAAACTTCCCTTTTGGTCTAGTCCACTGGTTCTCAAACTTCACTGTACAGAAAAATGAGAAAATTAGATCATGCTGGGTATATAAATCAAAGCCAGTTGCTGTCCCATACACCAGGGACTCAGCAGTGAACAAAACAGACAAGGATGCCTGCCTTAGCGGACTTTGTGTTCTAGTGGGAAAAACATAATAAATGAAGTTCATTTGTCACTCAACAATGGTGAGTCATGATAATTAGTTACTATCCATCAATTTGCTTTTGATAATTTTGCCATCTTACCTTCCAGAAAGATAGTACTAACACAGTAACAGAGGTGAATGTCAATTGCCTTGTAGCCTCACAGAATCTAATATCAGATATCTTTTTTGACTATTATAGTGAGAATTCTAGAGTGGTTAAACACATTTTCATGTAAAAGTCTTCGTCTTTTTTTTTGTTTCACTTTTTTTTTTTACAATGTCCCATCTGTGTCTTTTGTGTGTTCAAAGTGGCATCCATGTTCTTTGCATGTCTCTTATTTATTTCTCACAACTCTTTATATATAAAGGATGCCACTTTAAAAATGTTAGTGGCAAATAGCCTTTGTTTCTAATAGAGCTAAACTGGAATAACACAATTTATCAACAGGGACCACGAAGAATCCTCATTTGTCAGACATCCTAGCAGTGAATTCCTTATGAAAACCCAGTGGAGGGGGACAGATGGGTCCAAGAAATAGTAGCTAGGAAGAGAGCATTTTGACCTGAGACAAAGCCCTTCTCAGATCCTTAGCTGAGAGAATGTATCCATCTTCTGAACTGGATTCAGCACTGTCAGGGACAATTCTTTTTCTTTTTTTTTTTTTGGCTGTACAGAGCAGCATGTGGAACTTCCCTGACCAGGGATCGAACCTATGTCCCCTGCACTGGAAGCACGGAGTCTTAACCACTGGACCACCAGGGAAGTCCTGTTAGGGACATTTCTAACATATAAATTAGATTATGCCACTCCCTTGCTTCAAACACTCCCATGGCTCCTCATTGCCTTTAGACGGAAATCCAATCTCCTCTCCACACCCTTCCCAAAGCCACCCCCAAGCACCACATTTTCCTTTTTGCACCACCTCCAGATAGAGAGGCACCCTGAGCCTTTCCATTAACTCACTCCTGCCATGTTCCAGGAGCTCTACCTTCAGGTGTGGCTTTGGGAAAGTGATTTCCCTCTCCAAGACTCAGTGTTGTCATCTGAGAAATGGGATAACAAGTACAGACCTCATAGGATTGGTGGCAGGGACCCCATGGGATAACTATTTGTAAAGCTTGATGGGATGTCCATTCGCTTTTTCCAAAGCCTTTTCAGCTTCTCCCTGGGAGGTGGGGGACCTTGGCAAACAGATGCTCCTGGGACTCACTTTCTTGATCTTAAAAGGAGGATATAAAGTTAGTACCATCACTGTCTAGGGAGAGCAAACTCACTCAAGGAGTGAGTTGGACCTAGGGTTATAGGGAATTCACATCCCTATAATCCCTGGAGGGTCCACAGATGCCACTCGGATTGGGGGCCCAATGGAGCGTCTTTTAAAAAAATTTTTTTTATTGATGTATAGTTGATTTACAATGTTGTGTTAATTTCTGCTGTACAGCAAAGTGACTCACTTATATGCATATATACATTCTTCTTTATATTCTTTTCCATTATGGTTTATCCCAGGATATTGAACATAGTTCCCTGTGCTATTCAGTAGGACCTTGTTGTTTATCCATTCTATATAGAATAGTTTGCATCTGCTAACCCCAAACTCCTAATCCATCCCTCCCCCATCCCCCCACCCCCTTGCCAACCACAAGTTTGTTCCCTATGTCTGTGAGTCAGTTTCTGTTTCGTAGACAGGTTCATCTGTGGCATGTTTTAGATTCCACATACAAGTGATGTCATATGGTATTTGTCTTTCTCTGTCTGACTTACTTCACTTAGTATGATAATCTCTAGTTGCATCCATGTTGCTGCAAATGGCATTATTTCCTTCTTTTTTTTTTTTAATGGCTGAGTAGTATTGTACTGTATCCAGTGGAGCTCCTTATATGGAAAAACTCATTCACAAGTTCTTCTTGTAAACATTATGTGGGCCTCCAGCCCCAGAAAAACAAAAACCAAAAACACATTCAGCCCCTGGGCTTCCAGTTTGAGAAACCTCTGATCCAAGGGGACAAGTCTAGGTAAGAAGCCTGTGTCACAAGAGGCTATCTGTGATTCGAGAATTGGGCAATGCCAAATTCAGTGGGTATGTCACAGATAGGGGCAAGTTAGCACAGCGCCGACCCTCCCTTCCTATCTGCCTGCAGTATTGGTGGGATGCAGGCCCCCATCCACACATATGCCTTCTGCCTCTGACGATCCATGCATTCTCTTCCCTGCAAGACAGCCAGAAGTGATGTGTTGAATGCCATTCAGGACGCCTGCTCTAGGATTCTTTTTTTTTTTTTTTTTTTTTTTGCCATGCCGCATGGGTTGGGGGATCTTAGTTCCCTGATCAGGGATCGAACCTGGGCCCCGACAGTAAAGGTGCTGAGTTCTAACCACTGGACCACCAGGGAATTCCCTTTAGGATTCTAAAATGTTCGGGAGGAGGGGAGACTGTTTTGAGGATCTAGAATGCCGGGCACTCCAAGATTCTGGGAGTCCATGATTTTGGAGATCCCATGATTCTGAGCCTCCCAGGTCCCAGAACTCAGAGATTCACCGAGCTTGTCACTGCCCGCTTGGGTCTTCCATAATCGCCCATGACAGATAATACAGTGTCTCGAGGCAGAAACCATGAACCCTCTAATCCAGCGGCCTAGGCAGAGGGCCTACTGCCCGGAGCCACCTGGCTTTTCCTAACGGCTTAATGAGAAAGTCAGAATTAATTGGAACTGGCACCCAGCACTCACAGAGCTCAGCGCGGCTAGCTTGGCCTCCATATGTTAAAGCCGAGCGTCTCTGGGTCTTGCTCTGACCTGTTCTAAACACCAGCAGGTGTGTTGCCTGAAACCTGAAGCTTAGCCTGACAAGGGAGGTGGCTGGGACCGTGGTGACCCAGTGCCACAGGTAGAGCCAGCCGGCCCACTCTCCCTGACACAGTGTACACCAGCCTGGGCCCTCATTCTGTCCCTCGTCTGGGCCTCAGTTTCCCTCCTCTGTTCAGTGAGATAAGCCTCAGGTTTCCTTGTGGATTACATGTAAATTGCTCAGCGTGTGTGTTGTACTGTAATCCATCCTTGGGCACCTGGGTAGAGTCCCAGAAGGGATATAGCGACTTCTCATTTCAATAGCTATTATCAGAGAGATTATGCCATTTCACACTCCAAACCCCAATGCATAATATTGCTCTTTTCCCCAAACCCCAGCAACATGGTGAATTATCAAACTTTTTCATCCTTAGGAACCTGGTAGATTTTTTAAAAGTATTTCATGGTAGTTTTATTTTATATTGACCTTACCATACGTGAGAATGAACTCCCTTTCATATGCTTGGAAGACATTTGTATTTCCTTTTCAGAAACTGTTCATGTCCTTTGCCTCTTTTTCTATTGAATTGTTGGCCCTTATTGATACCTGGAAGATTTTTACATATTAAGGAAATCAGTCTTTTGTCTGTCATGTCTTGGAAAAGTTTTCCTTTGTTGATTGACCTTCTAGTATTTGTGTGTGTTTGTGTGTGTATAGGAATTTTACATTTGTATGTAGTCAGTTATTAATCTTTTTAAAAATATTTATTTATTTATTTTTGGCTGCGTTGGGTCTTCATTGCTGTGCGCAGGCTTTCTCTGGTTGCGGCGAGTGGGGGCTGCTCTTCATTGCGGTGCACAGGCTTCTCGTTGTGGTGGCTTCTCTTGTTCCGGAGCACGGGCTCTAGACGCACGGGCTTCAGTAGTTGTGGCACACGGGCTCAGTAGTTGTGGTGCATGGGCTTTGTTGCTCCGCATCATGTGGGATCTTCCTGGACCAGGGCTCAAACCCGTGTCCCCTGGATTGGCACGCAGATTCTTAACCACTGCACCACCAGGGATGTCCTGTGGTCAGTTATTAATCTTTTTTAAAAAATTTATTTTATTTATTTATTTATTTTTGGCTGTGTTGGGTCTTTGTTGCTGCGCGTGGGCTTTCTCTAGTTGTGGTGAGCGGGGGCTACTCTTTGTTGTGGTGTGCGGGCTTCTCATTGCCATGGCTTCTCTTGTTGCAGAGCACGGGCTCTAGGCGCACGGGCTTCAGTAGTTGTGGCTCGCAAGCTCTAGAGCTCAGGCTTAGTAGTTGTGGCGCATGGGCTTAGTTGCTCCACGGCATGTGGGATCTTCCCGGACCAGGGCTCGAACCCGTGCCCTCTGCCTTGGCAGGCGGATTCTTAACTACTGCGCCACCAGGGAAGTCCTGTAGTCAGTTATTAATCTTTTAAATCATCAAAGGTGTCATGTCATGCTTCAACACACTGGGATTATTATTTTTAACTTGTACATTTTCTTCTAGTAGTTTAATAGTTTCTCTCTCTCTCTCTTTTTTTTTGTTTGGTTGGTGGGTGATCCATCTGAAATTAATTTTGCTCTTAGCTACCTTTAAAATCTCCATCTGAAATCTGATGGTTGTCTAAGAAGCTGTGTAGTAAGTGGACAATAGCATGATGACTGAAACCAGGTGGCTAGGCTTCAAATCCTGGCTCTGCCATTTTTCACTGTGTATCCTCAGGGAAGTCACTCTCTCTGAGCCTCACGTTACTCATCTGTAAAATGGGAGATAATAGTGTCATGTGAGAATTAAAGGAAGCTTTTATTATTATTTTTTTAAATCATGTACCTAGAAGGCCATCTGGCACTTAGCCCATATTTTTTTTTTCCTGCTTGCTATTTTTGTTTTTATTTGCTTTTCAATGGCACTTGACTCTCAGTGTAGCCAATTAGCCAGCGACTATGCTTCAGGAACATTTCTAAGTGCTTATGTGCAGTAATTTACTCTCATAACAACCCCATTGGACAGATGGTAATATCGAGGCCCAGGGAGGTTAAGTTCCTTCCTGAGGAACTTCCAAGGGTCAGGGTTGGCATTAGAGCCCTTGATTTGCCCACTGCCCTGTTCTGGCCTCAGCCTCCCTCCCCCAGTCTTGGCCACTCCTGGAGGAGGAGTTCCCACTGGGCTCCATCGTAACTAGCTTCTAAGTACAGACTAAATCTCTGAGGTCAAGTCAACATTCTGGATACCCAGAACTGGTCAGTCCTGTCCTGGTAGGTATGGCTGTGGAGAGGGGCAGGCAGCAGTCAAGGAAGGCTTTCAGGAAGAGGGTCATTAGATAAGTAAGACTGGAGAGGCTGGCGGGGCCTGAAAAAGGGGTTGCAAGGGGAGGGGAGGACAGCATGGAAGCCTCCCCTGACTGTCACTGACCACAAGCCTTGACTCTTGCTTCTCCCCACTAGGCACACAGTGAACTATATAGTTGGTGATCATGGGCAGGTACCTCCTTGGTGGGAGTGTTGAACTTCTACTCAACCGTCAAAGCCCCAGGGCTCCAATGCCTACTCATCTGGAAAGCCATCTCCCCACTACTGGCCTTTCCCAGCCTGGGGTCTCTCCTACTACTCAAACCCTGACCACATAGGACTGGGAATGTCTGTGTCCAGCTCTGTGTCCTTCACCCTCAACTGGGTGACCGTTGAGGGCAGGGCCTTAGGTTGGGATTTCTCTGGTTCCCAGCATCGCCCAGCCCAGCCCGGACACAGAATAAGTACTGGTTGAATAAGTCTTGAAGGAAATAAGGGAGTAAATGAGAGTCAAATATGTGAGTGACAAATACAAACCACAGACACTTCCTTCCAGGGCTTCCACCTCCCTTGGGATAAAAGCCCAGGTCCTCCCTGTGGCCCACAAGGTCCTACATGACCTGCCCCATCCCCTCCCTGACCCCCCCCTCCTCCCTGTCTCCCCCTCGCTCACTCTGCTCCAGCCACACAGGCCTCCTCGCTGTTCCTCCAACAGGCAGGCTCTGTCCTGCCCCAGGACCTTTGCACAGGCTGTTCCCATCTCAGCCTGCAGTAAGTACTCTTGATCATGACTCTGCGTGGTTGGCTCATTCCTCCTTCAGATCTCCATTCAAATGCCACCTCCACAGAGAAGCCTCCCTTGACCTTGATCCCTAAAATAGCCGGCCAGTCTCGAGCTCTCTTCCTCTTCTGGTCCCTCCCTGGCACTTCCCACGATCGATGCACTGTGCATTTACATATTTATCTTTATGATGCGGCTCCTTTTCGTGGGTTTTGTCCCGGGTCACCCGGGGCGCCTCCATCCGCCTGGCTCGCAGTAGGCACTTAATACAGGTCGACGGAAACTAAGGGGCGTCTGCGGGTGGGGGCCAGGGGCCCGCAGATCCACCCGCCGCGCCCCGCCCTCGTGGGGCCTCCAGTCTGCGAGCTGGGCGTGCCCGGGCAGGCTGGGCGCGGGCGCGGGCGCGGGCGCGGCGGGAGCGGGCGGCCGGGCCGGTTGGGCGGGTGCGGAGGGCGCACGGGGCCCGGGCCGGGTCCGCGGGCCCGGGCCGGGTCCGAGTGTCCGGCGGGGACCATGGAGGGGCTGCGGCGGGGCCTGTCGCGCTGGAAGCGCTACCACATCCAGGTGCACCTAGCGGACGAGGCGCTGCTGCTGCCGCTCACGGTGCGGCCGCGGGACACGCTCAGCGACCTGCGCGCCCAGCTCGTGGGCCAGGGCGTGAGCTCCTGGAAGCGCACCTTCTACTACAACGCGCGGCGGCTGGACGACCACCAGACAGTGCGCGACGTGCGCCTGCAGGACGGCTCGGTGCTGCTGCTCGTCAGCGACCCCAGGTGGCCGGGGGAGGGGACTGGGGGGCGACCTGGGATCGGGGGCCCTGGCTGGGATCCCCAGTGAGGGGTGAGTCAGGGCTGGGGGGAGACGGCGGGGCACAGGAGGGCCTGGCTGGCGTCCCCGGTGGGGTGGGAGGTGGGTCAGGATGGGCGGGGCCTGGGGGGCACAGGAGGGCCTGGCTGGGGTCCTGGATGGGGAATGCGTGGGGGGAGACGGTGGGGCACAGGAGTGCCTGGCTGGCGTCCCCGGTGGATTGGGAAGTGGGTCAGGGACGGGGGGGAGGCCAGGAGGGCCTAGCTGGGGTCAGGGTGGAGTGCGTGGGATGGTTGCAGAAGGGTGGACTGGGGATCCTTCTCGTCCTTGTGGACTCCTTGGACAGCGCCCGGCACTGAGAAAGGCCAGGAGCCTGGCTCGATTCCCCCTGCAGGCTTCCTTCTTTTCTCTCGCTCTGTCTGCCTCTCTCCAGCCTCGCCGGTCCTTCTCACGAACTCTCTTTGTCTCCTGTCTCTCCCTCTCTCTGTGACACTGTCCCTGTTTATTTCCTTTCCTTCTTTCTGTCTCTGTCTCTCTATATCTCTCTGTCTCTCTGCGTCTCTGCCCATTTCTGTCTCTGCTGTTTTTCTCTCTGTGTGTGTCTCTCTTCCTTTTCTGTTCATCCATCTCCCCCACTACCTCTGCCTTACCCACAATCCCATCCTGACCCTTGCTGTCCACACTCTGACCTGGCCGTCTGGGGTTTCCAAAGATGTCCCCTGGCCAAGATGACCCGAGAAGAGTGGGTCTCCCAACCAAAGGAGGGGTCTGCAGAGAAGGGCAGCTGGGCTGCGGGAACAGCACATGTAGAGCCCTGGGGCAGTTTTGGGAAATGGTGGAGGCTGGTGCTTGGCGAGATTGGCAGTGGATGGAGGCGCTGGGCAGGGTAGGGACTGGAGCTGTCTGTGTAACACTGGAGTTTATGGGGGTCATGCTCGCTGGGCCCCTAGAGGCTTGGTCCACCAAGTCTGGGTGACATTTTGAGAGTAGGAGCCTTAGACGCCAGTCCTGGAGGCTCAAGATGTGGTGGGAGGGCCTGCCTCTCCAGGCCCTCTCGAGGGAGGGTCTCACTTGGGGCTGGTAGAGGGTGTTCCTGGCAGTGGCCAAACAAAGTCTAGCAGCTGGACGATCCACAGACGTCTACACAGTCAATATTCAATATACAGTACGCATTTATTGGGTGCCTACTGTGTGCCGGGTCATGTGCTGGGCGGCACTGGAACCCAGCAGGGACCCAGACAGACCAGGCCTGCCCTCACGGAGCCCACAGTCAGTCCAGTGGAAGAGACAGACAAGGAACCAAATAAACATACGTTTGAATGTCAGGTTGTAATAAGTGCTATGGAAAGATGCAGGGAGGTTGAGAGTGATGGAGGTGTTGCTACCCTATCAACAGTGGCCAGGGGAGGTCTGTCAGAGAAGGTGACATTTCACAGTACAATGTGAAGGAGCTGATTAAACAAAGAGAACAAGAGTGGGCAGGAGGGTATTCCAGGAAGAGGAAACAAAATGTGCAAAAGCCCTGGGGCAGAACCATGCCTGATGTGTTGGAGGAACAGCGAGGAGGCCTGTGTTTCTGGAGCAGAGTGAGTGAGGGGGAGAGAGGGAGGAGGGGAGGGCAGGGAGGGGACAGGGAAGGTCGTGCAGGGCCTTGTGGGCTGTGGGGAAGACTTGGGCTTTTACCCTCAGGGAGGTGAGAGCCCTGGAGGGCTGTGGGCAGAGGAGGGGCAGGACCTGCCTCAGGTGCTCACAGGTGCCCTCTGGCTGATACAGGGAAGACATATTGTGGAGGGAGCAGGGAGGGCTAGGGGTGGGGATCAGGGGACCAGGGTGGAGGTCTAGTGATGGTGAGTGATGGTGGAGGCTGAACTAGGATAGAGTCAGCTCACTGTTCCTCCTACTCTCTAGGCATGGTCCTACCTCAGGGCCTTTGCACTGCTGTTCCTTCCTCCTGCAATGCTTTCTACTTCCCTTCCTCAGCTCCTTCAGGCTTTTGTTCAGATCCTACCTCCTCAGTGTAATCTTCCCTGACCACCTGTTTAAAATGCCATCCCACCAACACCATACCCTAACCCTGCTTTACCTTTCTCTATACTTCCTTGATTATTTTTACTAATATTTTACTAATTTTTTTGCCCCATCTCCCCCACTAGACTGTAAGCTCTGTGAGGGCATTGTTGTCCATCCTATTCACTGCTGTTTCCCCAGTTCAGTGCCTGGCACATAGTAGGTGCTCAATAAATGTTCGTTGAATGTATGATCTCTGGAGGTGAAGAAGGGGATGCTCAGAACATTTTCCTGGAGCTCTAGTGTTTCCTGGAAGCAAGAGAGAGGGTCTCGTGGGTGGAGGCGAGTCTGGGCAGATGCAGCCATATGCATTGGCTGGACACCGAGCAGACCAGGAGGCTTTAAGTGCCAAGGTGAGGGCTGCACAGGCCTGCAACCTGTATCTTTCTGTCCCCCTCCTGCAGGTAATCTGTGTTGGAGGATGCAGAGCCATGACCGAGGGGACCAGAGGTGCTGGCTGAAGAAGCAGGCTGAGGGTGGCGGGGGACATCTCCTGGGAGCCTTGACCTCACTCTGGGTAAGTCACTCCAGTATTTGGGACACAGAAGGGACCTTAGAGATTGTGGAGACCACAGATGGGTAAACTGAGGCTCAGAGAGGAGAAGAGAGTCATCTCTGATGACCATCACCCTTCTCCACACCCATATGCTTCTGGCCCCTGGGGCAGGGTCACTGGCCTTACCTTCTCACCTTTGAACTAACACATGGGCCTGAGTAATGCTGCCCTGAATTTCTGTGTGCCCTTGGGCAAATTGCTCCTCCTCTCTGGGCTCTGTTACCCCTCTTCCTTAACAATCAAAGAGTGGGCTTTGGTTGGCAGGTTTGGTTTAATTGCACTCTTTGCCTGCAATTTCTGTGACTGCCACCAGGTGGCTTCAAGTGCCAAGCTCCCCACAGGCTAAGGGCTATCCCTGCCCCTCCTGGAGGACACCAGGGCCATGTCAAAGGAGGAGCTGGCTGCAGGTGTTTCTGCCCATGGGGCTGTTAGGGAAAAGGGAAGAAGGAAAAGTGGCCAGAGAGCTGGTGTTTCACCCTGCGAGGGGGCCTGGATTGAAGTTGTCTTATCCCCTCCCTCCTGCTGTTCTAAGGTTCTGGGCTTCCAGCATAGATGGTGAAACACTGGCCTGCCCAGCTGCTGCCCACTGCCTGGGACATTCCTGATGGAGCCCCAGTCCCTGACACTGACCTAGGATGTTGCTACTCCGGGCCAGCCAGCCTTCCAGCTGTGCTGTGTGATCCTGAGGAGGTGGCGCCCGTCTTGGGGCTTCAAGTGCCCAGTCTGCAGTGGGAACCACGTGCCATCTGGGGAGGCAGCTGGAGGAGGTCACATGAAGAAAAGCACAGAGGGGAGAGGAGCTTGGGGGGGGGCATCACCCCCACCTGCCTGGTACATTCTCTCTGCCACGCCTCTACCCAAGCTGTGCCCCCAGCCTGAAGCACCTTTCACACCCCTCTCTTCAGCTCCAGTCCACCCAGCATTCCAGCCTCCTCCAGGAAGTCTTCTCAGATTCCCTCCTCCCCAGCCAGTGAGCACCTTGTCCTCTTTTGGGCCCCCTCAAGCCTCCTCTACTGTGAACAGCTTTGGCTGGGGGCAGGGGGTGTGTGGCCAGACACTCATGACATCTCAAATGACTAAAGGTGGAGACTGGGGGGCCCCAGCCCTCTCCCAACGCTCCAGTGTCACCCTGCACCCCTCCCCCAAACCCAAACCCCTCCCCACGTTGCACCCGTGTCCACCCCCGTGGCGGTGTCCTTCCTGTTCAATATCACTGCTTTGCCCCCTGCACGGGGTCTTCTGGTTGTGTCTGAAGGGCTCTGGTTAAGTGGGCAGGGATTTGGTGGGGGGCGGTGGCTGTGCCTGGCAGAGCACTGAGACATTGACGGTAATCATGGGGGTACTCCGGGCTATTCCAGGCAGTGTGTTGTAGGAATTCTGGGTATAAGACCCTCTGAGTAGGGAATTCCATGGTGATCCAGAGGTTAGGACCCTGCACTTCCACTGCTGGGGTTCGATCCCTGGTCGGGGAACTAAGATTCCGCGTGGCGCAGCCAAAAAAAAAAAAAGTAGAACGTTGGGACTCAGTTGGATCTCTGATCTGCGGCCATGAGGCGTCGGGTCCACTGTGCAGACCCCCTCAGCTTGGGGGGATGCTGGCATGCGGGCCCTCGAGGGCCGTGTTCACGCTCTGGGTGCTGGCATCACAGGGCAGAGGCTCGGGAGCCTGGGAAGACATAATGTTTTAATTAAGAGTCGTGTTGGCCGCAGGGCCCAGAGCAGGGACAGGTGGATAATAAATCGTGGCCGTGGGGAGAGTAGTGCTCAGATGTGCGTTTGTCCATCAGGGGATGGGGACGGCCCCAGGCTTATGGGGCTTTTCTCACTTCCCCCTCCGGGGCTGGCATCACTCCTCCTGGGGCCAGGCAGCCCACGCCCCTGCTCCTTCCTGGTTTTGGTCTCGGTGGGTCACGCACACACTGGGGGACCTGCTCCCCAGGGCCCAGCAGGAAAGTGGGGCTTTTAATAGCCACCCCAGCTCCATTCCTCGGCTCCCACTACATGCCAGGGTTTGTGCCACATCCTTGTCTGGCCTCCACTTACCCTAGTCTGTGAAGTGTGAGGTTCGGTGGTGGTGGTGATGATTATGGCCCATTTTACAGATGGGACATCCAAGGTCACCCTGCCCCCTCTAGTCTGCTGCCCTGGCAACCCTTGAACTGAGGGGTCCCCAGCCCATGAGCAGGTCCCTGATAGAGGAAGGGGGAGGGTTTCCCACATCTTGGCTGAGGTGAGGGTGGGAGAAAGCATTTTCAGGCTTTTTTGACATTTAACAAACAGTATGCAAATCACATGCAAATCGCATGCAAATCACCACCCATTTCTTAAGCCTCAACAGCTTTGGTGTGTTCTGAAATAATAATGTTGGACTTGTCCCTTGGTATTGGCTTGGAGGAGGGGTGCAAAGTTTTTCCCTTCCTCCCTTCCTTCCCCTTCCCTTCTGTTTTCTTTCCTTCCTCCCTCCCTTTCTTCCCTCCTCCCTTCCTTTCTTCCTGTTATCTCTTTGCTCCCTTCACATTGTTTTTTGGAGGCTTCCCAGTTCCAAGATGAATACAAACAGCAAAAGTGGCTTCCAGCGTTCCCATTTTCCAGATGGGGAAACTGAGGCACTGAGAGGCACAAGCCTGGACTGAGATACCAGAGACACATTGTGGAAGGCATCCGCCACCAAGTGTCATCATGGACCAAAGTGGACAGTACCTGTGACCCAAGGAGGAGAGATGACAGTGGCTGGAGCAGGCCTAACAGGGCTTGGAGGAGCCAAGGTGTCCTTGGGTTTCTTGGCCTAGAATGGCAGGCTGCCATGCTTGGATCTGGAGAAATCTGACACTGAGTGATCTTACTCCTCAAGTCCTTCTTTGTCTTGCTACTCCATCATGTTCTTTGAATTTGGGCCACAGCCTCTGCTCAGTTTGCATGCCCTACCTTTTCTGTTTGCAAACTCCTATTCATCCTTCCAAGCCCCAGCTCCAGTGCCCCCTTCTTCAATGCAGACATTTCTGATCCTCCAGAAGAGCTTCCACTTCCCTCTGGGCTTCTGTTGCCCCAGATCTCTCTCTCTCTCTCTTTCTCTCTCTGGTCCAACCCTGACCCTTTTGGAGACAGCAGCATTACTGGTCACTCTGGCTTGTTTCCAGCACTTGTCTGATTATCACACACCTCCAGACTTTCATGTTCTCTGCCCAGAATGTCCTTTTGGGTCTTTTTCACCTGGAATAGTCCTACATTTTCAAGGTCCTGGCACTAATACCCCACCTCCATGTGGGCTCGACAGCTCTCTCCCAGTTGGCCTCTGGGTCCTGCAGCCTCCATCCCTTCATCCCTGACCCACAGAACAGGGAGGTCTGTGTGTCCTCCCAGTCTTAGGAGTTGCCTCTGGGGCTCCAGCATCACCTAGGCTGGGATTACAGGGTGATCCTGTAGTACCGTACAAATTCAGTACAGAGGGACTGAATTTGAGTAGGTACGGAATAAAAGACTAAGTGTTTGGAAACAACGCCAAGTTCAAACTCCCTCACTTAGCCTTGGGCTTCACTCTCCATAGACAGTTCAGTCCTAAGCACATCCTTCGCCCTTCTCTCTCGTTCACCTCCAGAACTCTGCACAAGCCATTCCCTCTGCCAGGAATGCTTTTCCCTTGACTCCTATTCTGGGTGACCCCAAGCCAGGCCCCTCCCATCTCTGCGCTGTGAAAATGGGGGAAGTCCGGTCCCCCCAGGGCCTCTCAGGCTCCTGGCTCCACCCCAGGAGCAAGTCCGGGCTGCAAGGAGTTTCGGGTGAGACCTGGCAGCCACCATCTCTCCCTGGGGCCCGTGGCGTCCCAGGGAGGGGCCACCTCCTGCCTTGGCTGCCCACTCACTTTGTGCTCCCAGAAGTTCGAGGGGAAATTTCCTGGGTGGCAAGTAAATCCAGGTGGTTCCCAGAGGAGGCATCTGTGGCTCAGCCAGAAACTGCCGGCACTTGGACTTTCTGCTTTAGTTCAGTTGTGCCCCTCTCTCTCTCTCTCTCTCTCTCTTTCTCTTTCTGTGTGACTCCAGGCCAGATTCTGGCATTCTCTAACTCTGCCCATTAGTTCAACGGGCATTTATCGAGTGAGCTCTGTGTGCCTGGCCCTGTGCTGGCTGCTGGAGATACCAAGACAGACTTTGCTTCGGCTGCTGTAGACAGTGGGGCAGGTTGTTCACTGCACAAAAACATCCAGCTGGGCCTCAGGAAGGGAAATCTTTTCATAATTCACACAGAGTCTCCTATACAGGTTAGTGGTGGTCCTGACCTGACCCTGATGCCTCCCCCACCCCCCATGTCTCCATCTGTCTCTGTGTCTCATTCAATCTCTTCTCTATGTATCTGCCCCCATTTGTCACTCTTTCTCTCTGTATCTCTTTTTTTTTTTGTATCTCTTGATCTCTGCTCTCCACTCTCTCTATCTGAGCCTCTCTGTCTGTCTCCATCTCCGTCTCTGTCTCCTTCCATGTCTCTGGCATTTTATTTCTGTCTCTCTCTCTCCATACCCCTGTATCTGTCTCTCATATCCCCTCTCAAAAGGGACATCCTTTCCCCCTGATGCTCTGAGCATGACCTCTGGGTGTTTTCAAAAGTTGGTGGGAGGGCTTCCCTGGTGGCGCAGTGGTTGAGAGTCCGCCTGCCGATGCAGGGGATGCGGGTTCGTGCCCCAGTCCGGGAAGATCCCACATGCCGCGGAGCGGCTGGGCCCGTGAGCCATGGCCACTGAGCCTGCGCGTCCGGAGCCTGTGCTCCGCAACGGGAGAGGCCGCAACAGTGAAAGGCCCGCGTACCGCAAAAAAAAAAAAAAAAAAAAAAAGTTGCTGGGTCCATGCATTCTGTAATCACTGATGAAGCACCTCCAATTTTCAGGGCACTGAGGACAGCGTGGTGACTAGGACACCCAGCTGTTGGCCCTCATGGGGCTTGAGGTCCAGCAGAAGAGACAGAAGCTGCAGGGTGGGGGGCTGCTCCTAGGATCCTGGAAACCCCTCCTCTGAGCTTGGCCCACACTCTTCTGAATGACCTCGGGTGGTCCTTGTCCCTCTCTGGGCCTCAGTTTCCGCACCTACCCAAGGAGGGAGGTGTTTAAGGTGGCTGGGCCAGAAGCTGCTTGCAAGGCCTAGGCAGTTTGTTGGCAGAGAAATCCTGGCTCATCCCAACACCCAAATGGGTTTGAAGGAATCCTCCGAGGGGAAAACAGTTGTAAGAAAAAAGAAAACAAAAAATCAGAGTCGGGCTTCCCTGGTGGCGCAGTGGTTAAGAATCCGCCTGCCAGTTCAGGGCACACGGGTTCGAGCCCTGGTCCGGGAAGATCCCACATGCTGCGGAACAACTAAGCCCGTGCGCCACAACTATTGAGCCTGCGCTCTGGAGCCCGCGTGCCACAACTACTGAAGCCTGCGTGCCTAGAGCCCATGCTCCGCAACAAGAGAAGACACCGCAATGAGAAGCCCACACACCGCAACGAAGAGTAGCCCCCGCTCACCGCAATTAGAGAAAGCCCACGTGCAGCAACGAAGATCCAATGCAGCCAAAAAAAAAAAAAAAAAAATTGGAGTCACCTGCTCAGGCTGCTGTCTGACTCACCTTGGGTGGAAGCAGCCTCACTGCCATCCCCCAGGTCATCAGAGAAACTTCCTGCCTCTTCCCCTGATGGCCCCTGGCTATCCACTGAAGGCTGCTGGCCTCACCATGATGGCTCTAGGCCTGGCACTGACTTCACACTTGTGCTCTGAGCTCCAGACCCACTTAACCCCTTGCCGGGCCCCAAGTGGGAGAAACTCGTTCCAACCATAGGGCCTTTGCATGTGCTGTGTCTACATTTGGAGGACCCTCTCCCTACCCCTTATCTTTCATCCTCCGATTTGCAGGTTCAGTGTCACTTCCTTGGGGAGGCTCTAAACAACCACGTTCCCTCTTTTTTTTTTTTTCATTCCCTCCATCTTGCATTCACACAGTATCCTGTTCTATTCCTTTGTAGCATTAATTATTTATATTATTATTCATTCAATGTATTATTTTCCCCACTAGCCTCTGGGCACCGTGAAGGCTGGGGTGAGGTCTGGTCTGATCACTGATGGATCGCACAGTATTTAATAACCCAGAGTAAGGGAGTGGGAGCCAGGGATTCCCTCCCTTCCCAGACTCCCTCAGGGTCCCCCGCCCCAGTTTCTGTCACCACTGTGTCCAGCTCCAGGTGGCCACGGGGCACAGAGCCTCGGAATTGGGATTCCAGGCACTCTGGCTCCTGCCGCTTTGATAAATGGGGGAAATTCAGAATTAATTATTGACTGCTGCGCCGAGCTGGCCTGATCCGCACAGATAAAGAGCGTCCTCACTGCCACGTCTGCCCAGCACTTCTCAGGAGTTTATTAGAGGTTGGGAGGCAGCTGGCTGAGGGGAGAAGCCCAGAAGGCACTGGAGCCAGATGGAGCTGAGTTCAAAGCCTGGCTCTGCTGGGCCACTTTGGAAGGCCACAGCCTTCCATGGATCTCACTGCCCGCGGGGGCAGGTCGCGCAGGACCTTGTGGGCGGAGGGGAGGGCTTGGGCTTTTACCGCGAGGGAGGTGGGAGCCCTGGAGGGCTGTGGGCAGAGGAGGGGCGGGGCCTGACTCAGGCGCTCACGGGCGCTCTCTGGTGGCCGCTTCTTGGAGGGCAGGCTGTGGGGGGTGAGTTTGGGAGCCAGGGGACCAAGGGTAGAGGCAACTGCGCTGGTCCAGGTGAGTGATGATGGGGGAAGAGAGTTCCAGGCAGAGGGAACATCCAGTGCAAAGGCCCTGAGGCAGGGTCGTGCCTGGCGTGTTGGAGGAACAGTGAGGAGGCCCACGTGTCTGGAGCAGAGTGAGGCGGTGGGGAGAGGGAGGAGGGCAGGGCAGGAAGGGGATAGGGGCAGGTCGTGCAGGACCTTGTGGGGAGGACATGGGCTTTTCCTCCTAGACGGATGGAATGTGGTGGGTTTTTGCAAGAGCGAAAGCTCTGAGGGGAAGGCTGGTCGCACGGTTTCTGGATCCCAGACAGGCGATGACCCCACCCAGGAGTCGAGGATTTGAATCATGCCTCCGCCTACCCTTAGCTGAGTGAACTGAGGCTAATGACTTGCCCTTCTGGGCCTCAGTTTCTCATCTGTAAAATCGGTGCAATAGTAGACCACTCTCTCACAGTGGTGAGCCTCACATGAGCTCAGGATGGGTAGGAGCTGCTGGCTCCATGCAACAGTCACGATTGGGATTAGGGTGAGGAGAGCAAGGCAATGGCCTTCGCACAAAACTTAGGGGGCTTGGAGGAAGGTGGTCAGAAGATACAAACTTCCGGTTATAAGAAAAATAAGTACCAGGGATGTAATGTACATGATGACTGCAGCTAACACTGCTGTAGAATACTTAGGAAAGCTGTTAAGAGAGTAAAAGCTAGAACTTCCCTAGCGGTCTAGTGGTTAAGACTCCATGCTTCCACTGAGGGGGCCCGGGTTCGATTCCTGGTCAGGGAACTAAGATCCCACAAGCTGTGCAGAACAGTTGGAAAAAAAAGAGAGAGAGAGAGAGAGTAAATCCTAGAAGAGTTCTCATCACAAGGAGAAAAAATGTTTCCCCTTTATTCTTTTCCTTTTATTGTATCTATACGAGAATATGGATGTGAGCTGAACCTATTGCAATAATCCTTTTACAGTATGTGTAAATCAAACCATCATGGCCTTAAACGTATGCATGGATGTATGTCAATTATTTCTCAGTAAAACTGGGGGAAAAAAAAACTTTGGAGGCACTGCCAAATTCAGTCATTCGGATAAATACTATTTTAATGCAACATTTGAAAAAACTCCCAATGAATGCAAAAACATCTGCAATGAACAAAGTATCTAAGTGTTAAATATTGACAGGCTCTGACCCCTGCACTGGCTCCACCCTCACCTCACCCTATTTCAGGCGCTGCTGCACCTGGGAGGCCGTTCCTCCTGCCCAGCCTCCCCTCCCTGCAGTAAAGGCCTCTGATTAAACCTTCATTCCAGATAATTAAGCCCAGGGATCTGGGGGCCTAGCAGTGATGCAGGAGGGAGACCCTGGCAGGGGTGGGCCAAGCTGGGCCTCCACCCGGGGAGAGGGAAGGCCAGGAGGGAGATCACTGAGTGGCTGGAGCAGAAGCCCGAACTTAATTAGCCCCTCAGGATTAATTACTAGGCCCAGGAACAGGCTGAGAAATCTATTACCCGAGTGGCTCCTGGCTCCAGGCTTCCCTCATTCTCTCCCTCATTTTTCTCTAAACCTCCTCCTCATTCTTTTCCAACAAAATATATTTATTAAAAAAATGCAACTTTATATCCTACCATGAAAGCCCAGATACATATTTTCTGCGCAGAGTAGATGGTATATAAATTTGGGGAGCTATACACTGAAGTAACTATATAACTGTTAAAAAATGATCTCCGTGGTTCTGTTTGGAACCATGGCAACAGCTGTGAGCAATGAGTATGTGCTGAGCATTTACGCACTCTTCTTAGCTCATCTTCTCACAACATCTCTGGGGGGGTGCAAGCTATCAGCACCCCCATTTTGCAAGAGCTTTCTGACACTAGGATCTGTGCTCTGGGACCCCACAGAACAACCCAGAGTGGGTTCTGACTTGAGATCTTGTCCTGCAAAGCCCCGACAGGCTCTTCTGTGAGCCACTTTGGGTTCCAGTTGAGCCCCAGATCTTGTTACTTTTTGCTTTCTGCCTCCAAACATTTACCTTGGCTTTTTTTTTACCCTCCCACCAGAAACGCCCCTCCTTCATGCCCCTCCTTCGTATGTGTGAATCCGCTTCAGTTTTCAAAACTCAGGGGCACAAGTCTGCAGGAGGTTTTCTTTGTGAACCCCTAAATTGAGGTTTCACCCACCCATCCCACCCCAGGCTCCCCTGAGCCTGATTGCTCGGGCTGGAAGGTCTCTGTGTCTCCCAGCTTGGGGGCATCTCCAGCACTGGCTCTTTGGATCCTGCATAGCCCAGCTCGGGTAGGATATCGGTCACGGGAGGACACTCATGGGCTCTTCGGTTTCTCCTCTCACCTCCAAGCACTAGTATTATCCTCCCATTTTACAGGGGAGGAAACTGAGGCTGGGAGAGAGCCAGTGACCTGAGTCACACAGCAGAGAGGGGACAAACTCCAATGCTCTGTCATGAACTGCTTCCTGTGTCCACTGCCCCACACTGTGCAGATGGGAAACTGAGTCACCAAGGGGCGAACTGGCCTTGCCGAGGTCATATGGCTGGTCCTGGCGGTGGAGCTGGGGATGGGCCCCTCATCAAAATGGAAGATGAATCTGGATGGAAGGTGGGAAGGGCCAGATCATGGCAGGGCTGGTGGGGGAACCCATTCTGGGGTATTCCGTGGGGCCCCAGAGCACAGATCCTAGTGTCAAAAAGCTCTTGCAAAATGGGAGTGCTGATAGCTCACACCCCACCCCCCACCCCAGAGCTATTGTGAGGAGAAGATGAGCTAAGAAGAGTATGTAAACACTCAGTACGTACTCAGTGCTCACAGCTGTTGCCATGGCCCAGGCAAAGGTGGGCAGGCTGGAATGAGTGGATGGGGGGCGAGGGGGCAGAGAGATGGGGCACAGTGGGACTTCCCTGGCGGTCTAGTGGTTAAGATTCTGCACTTCCACTGCAGGGGGCATGGGTTCGATCCCTGGTCAGGGAACTAAGATCTGGCATGCCATGCGGTGAGGAAAAAAAAAAAAAAGGAGAGAGTGATGGGGCACAGTGGGGTAGAGGGAGGGTGTGTCCTCAGACTGGGGACACTGAGGCTCCTACCCCTTCTGTCTTGTCCCCATCACCCACCTCCCTCTCCTGCTGCAGAAATACTTAAAGGAGCCCGTGTTTTTTTGGCTGGCCTTTGGGGACAATTCACCATTTCCTGGGGTCCAGGGTCTAAGGAATTAATTTAACTGGTGCAAGGCTGAGGCTAGGAGAGGCGAACCCCAAAGTGAGAGCCTGACACCCATTCCCCTACCCCAAGGCGTCCTCTGGCTACCATAGGTCCATTACACAGATGGGAAGACTGGGGTCCAGAGAGGAAGGAGCGGGCCTGAGGTCTCTCGACCTCATAAGGCTCACATCCAGGTAAGTCTCCCCTCCTTCCAGAGTTCTGCCCTGGGGAGCTTTTCATGCTCATGAAGACGTGAGTGGTTGATAGAAGTCTTAATGGTGGAAACTCAGGTGTGTTAACAGGAAACTGGAGTAATGACTCCCAGGAAGGCACAATGCCAGGCGGCAGCTTTAATGATCCAGGCCTGACAGCTTCACCCCTTCAGCTGGGTCTCCTGAGCCTCCAGCCTTCTTGAGACCCAAGGGCCACCGCTGCCCTCAGTCTGGTGAGCACTCAGGACACGCTCGTGGGCACACACACACCTGCGGCTGACACCGCACACCCCGTGGACCACAGCCGGTGCTTGTGGGTGGGATGTGTCTCCCCCCACCCCCCAGCTTCACACAGCAGCCCAGCCCTCTGCCTGCTGCCTGGGAACAATTATAGAGTCAGAGGGATGCCGGGCCCAAGATGGGCCGGCCTCATGTTTAATTCATCTTGGGGCTAATTATAGCCAGGCTGGGGGAGGGGCGTGGTAACCTTGGCCTACCCTCCCCAGCCCTTCCTGCCAGCCAGGGTGACCGGGGAAGGGTGGGGGGACGGGGGCTTATGACCCGCTGTTGGCCCCAGCTCTAGGCAGCTGAGCCAGCCCTCTTGAACCTCCTGCTAGGGTGCATGCTTGGAGGAGGACGGAGGCGGCGCTCATGGCAGAAAGGCGGGCACAGGGCCTGGCAGGGCGGTGGGAAGAATGCAGATTCCAGCTCAGGGCAGCTGTGAGCAAGCATCAGGATGGTTCCTTCCCTCCCTCCTCCTTCAGTCCCACGGATCAGGATTGATACTACTATCTGGGTTGATACAGGCTGTTACATCACCTTGCAGGTGGACCCACCAAAGCCTAAGGTCCCAGGACAGAGCCGGCTGGTACCTAACGATAGGTAATAACCCACACTGAGATCATGTGACATTCCGCACTGTTTGTAGCATTCGGCCCTCCGTAAACGTTAGCCACATTCTTTGCCAGTGTCCTTGGGTGCTTACCATATGCCCGGAACAGTTCTGAGCAACTTGCACGATTGTCACCGGACGGAGATTAACGCCTCGCTCGCCTCCGATACAAAACCTGAGGAGGCGCCCACAGATGCAGCCAAAGAGGTAAATACCATTTTAAGTCATATTTTAAAATGTTTTTTTATTGTGGTAAAAATCACATAATATAAAACATACTATTTTAACCCTATTTAACCGCACAGCTCAGGGGCACTAAGTACATTCACATTGTTGTGCAACTCTCACCATCCTCCACCTCCCGAGTTTTTCACTTTTCTAAACTGAAACTCTGTCCCCGTTAAACACTGTTCCCATTCTCCTCCCCCCCACACCCACCAATGTATTTTCTTTTTTTAAAAAAAACTAATTAATTTATTTTTATTTTTGGCTGTGTTGGGTCTTCCTTGCTGCGTGCGGGCTTTCTCTAGTTGCGGAGAGCGGGGGCTACTCTTCGTTGTGGTGCACAGGCTTTAGGCACTTGGGCTTCAGTAGTTGTGGCTCACGGGCTCTAGAGTGCAGTCTCAGTAGTTGTAGCGCGTGGGTTTAGTTGTTCCGCGGCATGTGGGATCTTCCCGGACCAGGGCTCGAACCCATGTACCCTGCATTGGCAGGCAGATTCTTAACCACTGCGCCACCAGGGAAGTCCTACCAATGTACTTTCTGACTGTGAATTTGACTATTCTACGTACCTTGTATAAGTGGAGTCAAATAGTATTTGCCTGCACCTACTGTATATTTGAATGCATTTCTAAGGTTGTCACATTTTAAAGAATCCAAACTGGGACTTCCCTGTGGTCCAGTGGTAAAGAATCCGCCTTACAATGCAGGGGACGTGGGTTCGATCCCTGGTCAGGGAACTAAGATCCCACATGCTGTGGAGCAACTAGGCCCATGTGCCACAACTACAGAGCCCACGTGCCCTGGAGCCTGTGCACCACAACTAGAGAAGAGAAAAGCCACAACTAGAGAGAAGCCCATGCGCCACAACAAAAGATCCCACATGCCTCAACGAAGGTCCCGCGTACTGCAACTAAGACCCGATGCAGCCAAAAATAAATAAAATAAAATAAATAATAAATCTTAAAAAAAAAAAAGAATCCAAACCAATGTAAAAAATAATCCACATGGAAGAAGACGTCCAAATATTAAATACAGATGGATGGGGCCCTGCACTGTATGATCTGATCATCCTGACAGCCCCTAGGAGGTGGGGATTGTGATGGTCAATGCCTATTTTACAGATGGGGACACTGAAGCATGGAGAGGCCAGGCGGCATGCCCTTGTCCACTCTCCCGCTCCCCCACTTCATCCCCCCGTCCTGGCCCAGGTCGGGGCTTTGTTCTCCCCTCCCCAGCTTGGACACCTCCTTCCTGACACCCAGCCAATCCCCAACAACTTGTCTGAGCTACATGGCCCGAAATAGCTTTGGGTGTCAGTCGCTGGCAGGCTGCCCTGGGCCACATGCCCACAATCCTCCAAAAAAATCTCTTCCCGGTGGGTGGGAGACACCTGGGCTCCAGGGCTCAGCATCCGACCACCTGCTGCCCCCGCCTGTGCCACAGTGTCCCCATTTGTCCCCTGGGAGAGTGAAGCCTCTCACCCCTGGCTTCCCATCCAGCAAGGTTGGTGGTGAAACCAGGTCCCCCCACTGCTTGAGAAGCCACCATTCATGAAGCCTTCCTTGGGGGATAAGCACGACCCCCTCCACATTCCAGTTTAAATATATGTGCATTTCGACGAGGGGTTCAGCACTGGAATTCCAGAGCCAACTAGCCTGGGTTCAAATCCTGGCTCCACCATATGCATGCTGTGTAACCTTAGGCAGACCACTTAACCTCTCTGTAGCAACTGGCCCCATCTGCAAAAGGCAATCTAGGGGCTTCCCTGGTGGCGCAGTGGTTGACAGATCGCCTGCTGATGCAGGGGACGCGGGTTCGTGCCCCGGTCCGGGAGGATCCCACGTGCCACGGAGCGGCTGGGCCCGTGAGCCATGGCCGCTGAGCCTGCGTGTCCGGAACCTGTGCTCCGCAACGCGAGAGGCCACAACAGTGAGAGGCCCGCGTACCGCAAAAAAAAAAAAAAAAAAAAAGGCAATCTACAAAATGCCTCTGGATTAAATACATAAAATGAGTGCATGGAAAGCTTAGGGCAATGCCTGGCATACAGTAGGTGCTCAATGCGTTGCTGAAGGCACTGGGGCCAGGCGCTGAGCTTCAAGCTCCAGGCATCCCAGTCCCCGCAGTCATATGAGGGGGGACCCGTTTTAAACATGAGAAGCCAAGGTTGCAAGATAAGCCTGAGGTCGCGCCTTGCACCGCTGGCTCAGCGGGGATTTGAACCTGGGGCTCAGCCTCCAGAGCCCGCGCTGACCCCCTCACCCTCTAAGGCCCAGGGACGGGCAGAGGTGTCCCCGGGTCACACAGCGGCAGTGCGGGAGGGCAGGCAGGGCCCCTCCCGGCGGTGGCAGCGCCAGCGTCCTGGGCCGCGGCTGGGGGCGGGCAGCGCAGTCCGGGATCTGGGACCGAGCTCCCCGCTGCGGCGCTGTGCGTTTCCATGGCAGCCAGGCTGGAGCCGGCCAGAGCGATTAGGCGTCCAGAGGAGCGGCTGCTAAAAATAGCCCGCGCAGCACCGGGTTCATTAGCCGCTGGGCTTTTGGCTGCCAGGTACCCCCTCCCGACTCTCCTTCCTGCTCGAGTCCAGGCGTAGAGAGGCTGCTGGGGGATGTGGTGGGGGAGGGGCGGCCGGTCCTGCATCCCCTCCGGCCTGGACCGGCCACCGGGCTTGGCCCCTCCTGGCCCTCCTCCCTGGGACCTTCGTCAAAGGCAAATCTGATTTCACTCCTCCCCTGCTCTAAACCCTTCCTTGGCTCCCCATTGCCCTTGGCCTGAAGTCCCCAGCCTTTCACCCCCATTGCCTCCCTGACTTTATCTCCCCCTGCTCTGGATGCTCCCAAGGGACTCAAACCCAGCACACCCCGACTCTGAGCCTTTGTTTCTGCTGTTTCCTTCATGTGGGTCACTCTGCCTTCCCCTGTTCATCTTTCAGATCTCAGCTTACACGTCACCTCCTCCAGGAAGCCTGAGGCTCCAGCCCAGCTCAGGGGCCTCTTCTGAGCTCCTCCATCACAGCTCTGACACTAACCTGTGAGTGCTGAGAGGGAGAGGATGAGCGTGTTTTGGTCTCGGTATCTGAAATAGGACCTGGCAGGCAGCAGTTGCCCGGTAAGTGTTTGTGGAATAAATGGGGGAATGAGATTAGCCAGCTCTGATAGAGGCGTTTCCTGGGTGAACAACTCAGTGGGTTCCCACTGTCCTCTCTTCCCAGGCCAGAAGGTCAGTGGTCCATCCTCTCTCATTCTTCTGTTTCCTTTGGAAACATATCCAGGCTGTGTGATCCAGCCAGGTCACTCACACTCTCTGGTCTCCTTTTTCTTTCTTTCTTTTTTTTTTTTGCGGTACGCGGGCCTCTCACTGCTGTGGCCTCTTCCGCTGCAGAGCACAGGCTCCGGACGCACAGGCTCAGCGGCCATGGCTCACGGGCCCAGCCACTCCGCGGCATGTGGGATCTTCCCGGACCAGGGCACGAACCCATGTCCCCTGCATCGGCAGGCGGACTCCCAACTACTGAGCCACCAGGGAAGCCCCTGATCTCCTTTTGCCTTACAAAATTGCCATACACATGGGACTTAGAGGTCAAAAGCTCTGGTGGCGTTGCCATAATTTGGAAGAGAGAGGGAGATAGAAGGGGAGGAGGATGTGGGGGAAGATAAGACATCCATGAAAATATCTTGGAATAAAACTAAGTCTATTGGAGAGCCAGTGGGCAGCCTCAGATGGGCAGGATTTCCAGAGCCAAGAAAGACAGTTTTCAGGCTGGCCACAAGGTGGCTCATTTGTTGTGGCACAGCTTGGTTGTAGCAAGAGCAGTGAGGCCAAGAGCAGAGTCAGAGGGAAATGGGGAGGAGGAGGGGGAGTGAAGGGCAGCAGAGGAGTGTTAGCAGAGAAGAGAGGAAGTCTGGGGAATGCAATGTGGGTAGTGACAGTGCTCAAAACTTGCGATTATTTGAGACCTATGGAACCATGACTATGACTTAAAAGAGGAAGCCATGGCTTAAATGATGCCTGTCCGCACAGTCTGGGCATCAGCCCAGGTTGCAGTGGTGGCTCCACAATCACTAGGGATCCAGGCTTCTATTGGTGTTCTACCTCCTCAGCCAAACTTCCATCTTTTGGAACATAATGGCTGCTCTAGCCCCTGCCATCACAGCCACCTTCCAGATGAGGGCAGAGGGGGAAGGGGAGAAGGGGTAGAGGAGGGCCTATCCTTGTCTTCTGAGGTTACAACCTGGAAGTTACATGCATCATTTATGCTCACATCCTATTGTCCATCACATAATCAGATGGTCACATTGAGCTTCAAGGGCAGCTGGGAAATGTAGTCTTTACCTGGGCAGGTTCTATTTCTTTTTTTTTTAATTTTTTTTTATTTTGGGGGTAGGAGTTTATTAATTAATTAATTTATTTTTGCTGTGTTGGGTCTTTGTTTCTGTGCGAGGGCTTTCTCTAGTTGTGGCAAGCGGGGGGCCGCTCTTCATCACGGTGCACGGGCCTCTCACTATCGCGGCCTCTCTTGTCGTGGAGCACAGGCTCCAGACGCGCAGGATCAGTAGTTGTGGCTCACGGGCCTAGTTGCTCCGTGGCATGTGGGATCCTCCCAGACCAGGGCTCGGACCTGTGTCCCCTGCATTAGCAGGCAGATTCTCAACCACTGTGCCACCAGGGAAGCCCTAGGTTCTATTTCTAAAGGAGAAAATAGAGCATGAAATTTGGGGACCAGCCCATAACCTCTTCCACCAAATGGGTTGGGAAGAAGGAGTGAACATTTGTCACTGTTGAGGCAACCCTAGCAGGGAGATGCCCTTTGGACAAGGAGACCTTCAGGACCCTCCCCCTTTCCCTCCCTGCCCTCACCTCCTCCCTCTGTCCCCCTCACTTACTGTGCTCCAGACACACAGATATCGCTGTTCCTCCAACACGCCAGGCACAGTCCTGCCCCAGGGCCTTTGCACGTGCCGTTCCCTCTGCTTGGAATGCTCTTCCCCCAGGTCTCTCCCTCCCTCCCCCCCATTCAGATTTCTGCTTAAATCTCACCTTCTCAGAGGCTTTCCTTGAACACCTTGTTTAAAATTGCAACCTGCCCTCCCTCCTCAATTGTTGTTCCTTCCCAATACCTTCCCTGCCCTAATTTCCTTTCTAGCACTTAGCACTCTATAAAGCCCTATAGACTTTACTGATTTATTTGCTCGTTGCCTGTCTCCCTCATTAGGCTTTGAGCTCAACCAGGGCAGAGATTTCTGCCTGTTTTGCTTGCAGCTGCATTCCTGGTGCCTAGGACAGTGCAGGGTGCTCATTCAGGGCTCAGGAAATATTTTGAATGACTACATTGAATAAATAAAGCAGGCACAATGATTCCCTCTTTTAGAGCTCTGGAAACTGAGGTCTCAAGGAGGAAAGGTGATTCACCCAAGGTCACAAGCTAGTGGGTGGCAAAATATGGTTGTGTCACCTGCCGAGTTTCCGTTTCCTCTCTATCTGACTGACCCTCTTTCTCCAACTTTCCCTTCCACCCGGAGAGTTATCTATAAATTTCAGTTCTGCTTATGTTTCCTGCAGCACATTTTCGTTGCTTGCAGCCAGGAGCCCAGGATGACCAGAGGGGCACCCCCATCATTCCAGGCACAGTGCCCGGTCCATTAGCAGCTGTGCCACATTTAATTGCCCACACAAGTACAAAAATATTTGCAAATTAAAAATCACACATAAAATTCTCTCAGCCCCAAATTTAGAGGTGTGGAAAGACTGAGGCACAGGTCGGGGGAAGGGATGGTCCTCGTTACACAGCCAAGAGGCAGCAGAGGAGGGGTCCACCCTCTCTCTTCCTTTCCACTGTGAGATGAGGCTCACTGCCACCTGGGACAGTGCAAAGCTGGTCTTGGGATTGAATCCTGCCTTGCGCAGCCTTGGACCTCAGTTTTCTCTACTGGGACATGGGATCCTGATAACTATCCTGGCTATATCCCATTGTGCCCAGAGCCTGACATACAGAATGTGCTCCCACGAGGCAGGAAGTCGAGGGCGTCAGTTAGCCGCCCCGGGCTGCAGGTCGCCCACCCCAGACCCCTTCCACCTTCCCCGCCTCGCTCCCTATTCCCTTGGCTGCCCCGTGCCAGGTTTCTGTTTAGTTTAATAATCTCCTGAAAGTTTAATTGTTGTTTTATTCATCCATGACCTTTCTCTCTCATCTGGAGACATATTATTGCTAATCTACAAATTTCAAGAACCAGATTTATTTGCAAAACCAATTACCTGCCTATGCAAATGACCTCGTTCGGCGCCTGCCTCCGTGGCCAGCTGGCTGGTCCGGGGAGAGGAAGAGCCGCTGTCCGCCCCGTTAGAGCCGCTGCTCAAACACTTGGATGGAAACTTATCTATAATTCCTCTGAGCAGGGCGACCCTCTCGGCCCCGGAGTTAATTAGAATCTCAGTAATGGAGGGAGGCTCTGACCCCACATCTCTCAGCTCTGACCTCCTAAAGGGGCCTCTTGAAGTGGACGGAGCCTCTAATTGCCTTCCCATCTGGCCCTTCCAATGGGAATGATGCCTGTTCATTCATTCATTCATTCACAATCTCACATTGAGCGTCTGGGACTGTTCTAGGCTCTGGAAGCAGAGCAGGGAACAGGGAGCCCAGAAGGAAAGAAGTCCCCATCTTTATAAAGCTAACAGTTGGAGAGAGAGAAAACAGGCAAGATAAATATAAAAAATGAATAGCATGGCACACAGTATGGATCACAATGGAGGAGAAGCAAGCAGTGCCAGGGATGGGTGATCAGGGGTCATGGATCCCATTCTCTCTCCCTCCCTTCACTCCAGCCACAAAAACGGAGCTGATTCCTAAAATGCCAAACCTGGTCCTGCCTCAGGACCCTTGCACTTGCTATTCCTGCTGTCTGGAATGCTTTTGCCAAAACTCTTGGCCAGACTCACACTTCCCCACACAGTCTCGGCTCACATGTCACCTCCTCAGGGAAGCCTTCCCTGCCTACTCCAGAGATAAGGCATCTCCCCGCGACCATTTCTGTCCTCTTTCCCTGCTTTAGAATTCTTACTGCTTCCTGAAATTAGATTAGTCATTGGTGTGTTATTCTCTGTCTTACTCTCCTTTTTTTTTTTT
Source organism: Phocoena phocoena (assembly GCF_963924675.1). Lineage (NCBI taxonomy): Eukaryota > Metazoa > Chordata > Mammalia > Artiodactyla > Phocoenidae > Phocoena > Phocoena phocoena. The sequence continues at coordinate 169,203,621 of NC_089221.1, forward strand.
TTTTTTGGCTGCGCTGCATGGCATGAGGGATCTTAATTCCCCGACCAGGGATCAAACCTGTGCCCCTGCAGTGGAAGCGCGAGTCTTAACCACTGGACCGCCAGGGAAGTCCAAGTCTTACTTTAATATCAGCACCTTGAGGACAGAGGAACCGTGTCTGTTTTGTTCACAGCTGTATCCTCAGTACCCAGAACAGTGTTTGGGTACTCAATATATATTTGTTGAATGAATGAATGAATGAATGATGCAGGAGCAAGGAGGCCATGCTAATCATGGTGTAGAGGACACAATAACTTCTAGCTGGGGTCATCTTGACCTCAGCACTTTCCCATAGCCTGGTGCAGTGGCTGAAATGTACCCATTTCACAGATGAGACCGTGGAGGCTGCTAGATTAGGTGTGTGGCTTGGCCAGTGAGGGCTGGTGGGGCTGGGCTCAGAAAGCAGCTATTGAAGGTCTCCCTTAGTGGTCCTCAGGGCCTCTGTGACTGTCCAACGCTAGGAAGGGACATAGCAGTTATTGGTGGAGCCTGGGCGGAAGGTGGGACTCCACGATCCCTGGACCTTAAGTTCTCAATCTGGGCAAAGTGGCTTTGGGATTCCACCACCCCTGGCTTCTCTCTCACCTCTCTGGCTGTGCCTTCTCATCTCCTTTGCCTTCCTGTCCCCTATTTTTTTTTAAATTTATTTTTGGCTGCGTTGGGTCTTTGTTGCTGCACACAGGCTTTCTCTAGTTGCGGCAAGTGGGGGCTACTCTTCATTGTGGTGCGCGAGCTTCTCATTGCGGTGGCTTCTTGTTGCAGAGCATGGACTCTAGGTGTGCGGGCTTCAGCAGTTGTATCACGTGGGCTTCAGTAGTTGTGGCTCGTGGGCTCTAGAGCGCAGTCTCAGTAGTTGTGGCACACGGGCTTAGTTGCTCCGAGGCATGTGGGATCTTCCCAGACCAGGGATCGAACCCGTGTCCCCTGCATTGGCAGGCGGATTCTTAACCACTGCGCCACCAGGGAAGTCCCTGTCCCCTTTTTTTTTTTTTTTTTTTTTGCGGTACGCGGGCCTCTCACTGTTGTGGCCTCTCCCGTTGCGGAGCACAGGCTCCGGACGTGCAGGCTCAGCGGCCATGGCTCACGGGCCCAGCCGCTCCGCGGCATGTGGGATCTTCCCGGACCGGGGCATGAACCCGTGTCCCTGCATCAGCAGGCGGACTCTCAATCACTGCACCACCAAGGAAGCCCCTTGTCCCCTATTTTTATCTTTATTTTTTTAAAAAATGTTTAGCCGCACTGCTCAGCATGTGGGATCTTAGTTCCCCAACCAGGGATGGAAACAGCACCACTTACAGTGGAAGTGTGGAGTCTTAACCACTGGGCCGCCAGGGAAGTCCCATTTATGTCCCCTATTTTTTTTTAATAAGTTTCTTTCTTTAAAAAAAATTTTATTTATTTATTTTTTGGCTGTGTTGGGTCTGGTTGCGCACAGGCTTTCTCTAGTTGCAGCAAGCGGGGGGCTACTCTTCTTTGTCGTGCACGGGCTTCTCATTGCGGTGGCTTCTCTTGTTGCAGAGCCCAGGTTCTAGGCACGTGGGCTTCAGTAGTTGTGGCTCGCAGGTTCTAGAGCATAGGCTCAGTAGTTGTGGCACACCTGCTTAGTTGCTCCATGGCATGTGGGATCTTCCCGGACCAGGGCTCAAACCTACGTCCCCTGCATTGGCAGGCGGATTCTTAACCACTGCACCACCAGGGAAGTCCCTCCTCACCCCTATTTTTTTTTTAATTAATTAATTTACTTTTGGCTGCATTGAGTCTTTGTTACTGCGCACGGGCTTTCTCTAGTTGCAGCAAGCAGTAGCTACTCTTCATTGCGGTGCGCGGGCTTCTCATTGTGGTGGCTTCTCTTGTTGCTGAGCACAGGCTCTAGGCGCACGGACTTCAGTAGTTGTGGCACATGGGCTCAGTAGTTGTGGCTCGCGGGCTCTAGAGCACAGGCTCAGTAGTTGTGGCGCACCCGCTTCGTTGCTCCATGGCATGTGAGATCTTCCCGGCAGGGCTCAAACCCCTGTCCCCTGCATTGGCAGGCGGATTTTTAACCACTGCGCCACCAGGGAAGTCCCTCCTGTCCCCTATTTTTGAATCCTGCCCATCTGCCCTGGACAAGCCCCAAGAGCCCTTTCTCTGCAGTCAGCAACTTCCCTCCAACCTGCTTCTCATCCAGTGTCCCTACTTCCTATCCAGGGTCAACTTCACGTGCCCTGCCCTTGAACCAGACACTGGACATCGGCCTCTCCATTGCTTATGCTGTTCCCTCTGCCCGTCACATTCTTCCCCCTGGAAGCCTTTCCATGGCCCCCCAACCTAATTAGTCTCATCCCCAGCCCCACACCCCTATCCTATATCCCAGGGCAGCCTGGGCATGGCTTCAGGAACTGTCGCCATTTCCGTGATGGAGTGGTTTGTTCAACTGTCTGTTAACATTTCTCTTCCCAGCTAGACGCTAATCTCCCCAGTTCAGCAGGGGCCTTGGCTGTCATTTTTATCCCGGTGTCTCCAGGACCCAGCACAGAAAGGAGAGCTCTGCAGGAGCTTAATAAGTGCTTGTTGAATGGTTGACCTGTGGGTTGGGTGTTGGGTGGGGGAATGGATGGCTGCATGGGTGAGTGGGTGAGTGGGGCATTTAGGTTTGGAGATGGGAGGATGGCTGGGTGGGTGGGTGGATAGAAGGATAGGTGCGTGGGTGGGGATGAGAAAATCTGTGGATGAATGAATGAACGGTAACGAACCTGGCTTAGATGGGGGTGGACTGCCCCTGGCAGTGGACCTGGGTGAAACCCCCCATCCCAGCCCGGCCAAGTGGCTCTGAGAATTCAGCAGGCTCTGTGTGTTGAGGGGGTACCTAGACACAGACCTCTAGCTCTTTCTGCAGGGCTCAGATTGTCTGGGGGGGCCAGTGGTTTTGGGGGGGACCAGGCTTGCTCGTGAGATTTCATGGCCCCTCTCCAGCCTACACGGCTGCACTCCCACTGCCCAGAGCTAAGCTCGTCTGCCACAGCCCTGCCCCAGCTTCCCCCCTTCACCCCTGCACACTTGATTCAATCCTGGCCGCCCACCGGTTCAGTTATTCTGCTGCTGGGGCGGCTGGCAATTTTCTTCCGGGGCTGAGAAACTGCTTCGGTATCTGTGTATCTGGGTGATTCTGAGCAGCACGGGGACCCAGAGATGGAAACACAGAGACAAAAAAGAGAAAAGGAAGGCTTCCCTGGTGGCGCAGTGGTTGAGAGTCCGCCTGCCGATGCAGGGGACGCGAGTTCGTGCCCCGGTCCGGGAAGATCCCACATGCTGCGGAGCGGCTGGGCCCGTGAGCCACGGCCGCTGAGCCTGCGCGTCCGGAGCCTGTGCCCCACAACGGGAGAGGCCACAACACTGAGAGGCCCGCGTACCGCAAAAAACAAAACAAAACAAAACAAAACAAAACAAAAAGAGAAAAGGAGAGAGATGAATAGAGACAGACAAATTCTGTGTGTGAGAGAGAGAGAGTCAGTCTGGACCAACCTCACCCCCAGGGCTTTAGGGGAAGGCTTTCCAAGGATTCAAAACAGTGACCATCCTGCAAAGATTCCAGAATTTCTGCTCATGACCTCATGTCACTCCCCCATCCCTCAAAACACACACACACACACACACACACACACACACACACACACACACACACGGGCACAAAACTCAGCCCAGATTTTGCAGAGGACCTTGCTAATGACCAGAACAGCTCAGAGATGAAGTGGGAACCTTGGGACGTAGTGAGCTCCTCATCCAGAGAGGAGTCCAAGCAGAGGCTGTGGGCTAGAAGTTCCTTTCAGAGCCCAGATGTGCTCCAGTTGCCCATTTATTCTTTATTGGGTCCTTTCATTTTTTTCTGAGCATTTGCTAGGTGCCGGGGGCTGGGCTGGAGGGAGCCGGGGGACAGAGGGAGGAGGTGAGGGCAGGTCGTGCAGGGCCTTGTGGCCCACGGGGAGGACTTGGGCTTTAACCCGAGGGAGGTGGGAGCCCTGGAGGGCTGTGGGCAGAGGGGGGACGTGACCTGACTCTGGTTTGTGTGGCTATGACGGAGTATGTTGCCTCTGTCTGGCTGTGTGACCTTGGACGGGTTCCCCCTTCTCTGTCTCCTTGAGCCCCTTCCTCTGCCTTAAGGTGATGGATGGGGCCGTTTTCAAGCACCTTCCTGGCCCCAACACCTTGGCCCCAACTTCCGAGCAGGCTCAGTCTTCCCTGATGACTCCAGCGCCCTGTATCACGGGTAATTATCTGTAAGCGCCAACCCTCCCGAGAGCTTCGCAGACAATAATGAAATCACCTAATCTTGTGATCGGAGACTTACCAGGGATGTCCTCACCAGCCAGCACCTCTCCCCAGGGAGGGATTCCCATGGCTCCCGCAAGGAAAAAAATCTTCCTTCTCATTTGGCCTCCCCGCCGCCCCCCTAGAAGCTTGAGCAAAATCAGCCACTCCCTGGAGAGGGATTGTGTGGGACTGTCTTATGCATTTGGGTTCCGTTGGAGTTTCTTATGTTCTGGCCATGCGTCCTCCTTACTGTGTGGTTCTGGGCAACTCCCCACCCTCTCTGGGTCTCAGTTTCTCTAAACTGGCTCCTGATACTTCTAAGCCTACCGTGAGGGGCTGCAGGGTAACAGACACAGGATGGGGTCACAAAGGTTTTGAGAGACAAAACCTTTACCTCTGCCCCCGACCCTGATTTTCAATTGTGGCCAAACATCCCTGACATAAAATTTACCATCTGAACCATGGTTAAGTGCACAGCTGAATGGCTTTACATAATTCACATTGCTGTGCAGTCACCACCACCATCCATCCACCGAAATGTGTGGGGGTTTTTTTGGGTTTTTTTTTTTGCGTTATGCGGGCCTCTCACTGTTGTGGCCTCTCCCGTTGAGGAGCGCAGGCTCCGGACGCGCAGGCTCAGTGGCCATGGCTCACGGGCCCAGCCGCTCCGCGGCACGTGAGATCCTCCCGGACCGGGGCACGAACCCGCGTCCCCTGCATCAGCAGATGGACTCTCAACCACTGTGCCACCAGGGCAGCCCTGTGTTTTTGTTTTGATCACCCCAAACAGAAACTCTGTATCCATTACTCTTGCTTTTTAATCTTAAAGTATCTTGGCGATCCTTCCATGGGAGTCCTCATTATTTTATACAGTTGCATAGGACTTCGTGGTGTGGAAGGATCATCGTTCCATCCTTTATTTACTTCTTTCACTGTTTCTAAGCTTTATACATGGGTCTAATTCTAGAGTTTCTGCCCTTGATCACTGAGCTATTCAGCTGAGAACTCTTGCTTTTTGGGGTGATATTAACTATATTTAGCTACAGGTATGGCTGTGGCATTGACCAATGAGAATGGACTTGCTGGGTCCAGGTCTCAGCAGTGCTGTCAGTGGCCAGATCTTGGAGGAGGTCCAGGGGACTTAGGGATGGGTCAGGGGAGTGGTCAGGAGATATCACCTATTTACCGAGTGTTTCTGGACAGTGACAAGTTCAAGGTCACAGCCAAGTTTGGAACACTGCTTGTGTTGTTCCCGGTCTGCCAGTGCTGGGGTCTGAGGCTTCCCGAAGCCAGTTCTGTCATCCTCCACCTCACATGGATTCTTCTTCGCCTTCTCTTTCTTCTTTAACGTAATAGACTTTATTTCTTTGGCTGCACCACATGGCATGCAGAATCTCAGTTCCCTGACCAGGGATCGAACCCGTGCCCCCTGCAGTGGAAACACGGAGTCTCGACTACTGGACCACCAGGAAGTCCCTCTTCCTTCGTCTTGAGAAGGTCTGGGGTGTTGGAAAGAAAAGGCCAACAGATCCTTAGGGAATCTCTGTAGCAAGCGCCCCGGACTAGGATGGCAGGGAGGGGTCCCATTTAGGGCAGCCAAAGGGTCCTGAGAGCCCCTGGCCAGCCCCTGGTCCAGCCTGCAAGCCTGGAAGAGCATCCCCTCCCTCCTGAGCCTCCCTGGGAAGGTGGACGGAAAAGGAGGGTATTGTGATGCCTGGTGAGGTGGAACTTCACATTTTTTAATCAGGAGAAGCTGCCAGCCACATTTCCTTTGTTGAGTCGAGACAGCTAAACTCTGTGAAGTAGAACTTCTTTATTTAGAGAGAGTCCATTGAATGGTTCCTCCTAGTTTTATTCGTATTTAAGTGGATGCCCATCGTCATGGGGGAATGGTGATGATGATGCTGTAGCAGATTGGATCTGTGAACCCAGCCCCCAATCTAATGGCTGAAAGTGCTAAGTATTTATTTTGGTTCACGAGTCTGCAGATCAGCCAGGTGACTCTTCTAATCTCAACCAGGCTCATTCCTGCCTCTGCACTCAGCTTGGGGTTGCAGGCAGCTCTGCAAATCTTGGCTGGGTCCCTCATTTGGGGGTCAGCTGGCCGTTGGATGGGACAACTGGGCTTTCTTCCATGGATTTCTTCCATGAAGAGCAGGGATGCTCTTCTGGCAGACCAGCCTGGGGTTATTTGCATGGCAGCTGGGCTCTAGGAGAGTGAGCAGAAGCCTGCAAGGCCTCTTGAACTTGGAAACAGACCCTGCTCCAGGTTCCAGTCAAACCTGGAGATGACTGTGGCCTCAGCTGACACCTTGATTGCAGCCTTGCAGGAAACCCTAGAGTACAGGGCCAGCTAAGCTGTGCCTGGACTCTTGACCCTCAGAAACAATAAAGGAGTGTTGGTTTAATCTGCTGCATTTGTGACAACTTGTTATGCAGCAATAGCTGACTGATACATACATCTCTCCTCAAACTCCTACCGCTGGACCACCAGGGAATTCCTGAGGTGGAATTCTTGGGAGCGATGGGATTGATGTTCCTTTTCCTTCCCTTCTGTCGTTCACTCTGATGGGTTGAGGTGGCCCCGAGGGAGATGGAAAGGCAGAAAAGGATACTCAGTGGTGTCCCAGTGGGGACTTAGTTATAACGGAAGTGGGAGGGGGGTTGGGGGAAGAAGCTGGTTGGTTCTAATACAGAGTGTGATGGGGGCTGGAAGTCCTGCTTCATTCATTTCCCCTGTCCTGGTGTGTCTGGTGTGTCATTTCCCTGTCCAAGTGTCTAGCTTGGTGATTGAGGCCTGAACGGATTCATGAGTGTAAGCCATTTGGCTCTAACCTTGGGGACCCAAGTTGGGGTTCCACTGGGGTCCGTGCAAGGATCTGTCTGGCTTAGGACACGCAAGGGAAAAACAGACAAGGCTGTGCAAGACCGTTGTTCAACAGTGACACCTTATGGCAGTCACAGAAGTAACAGCGGGAATGGCCCCATCCATCCCGTCCCCTGCTCCTCTGTCTAATGTTTGAGAGAGAGAGTCCCTTTGGACTGATAAGGGGCTCGAGGGTCTTGGAAAATTTGAGGGAAATGTAAAGGTGCAGTCAGTGGGAACATAGAGATTCATGGGAAGAATGAAGGAAAACTGGCTTCAGTTAGACCATTTTTGGCTTTTTAGCGTCTTCTGCATCCTTTCTTCTTCTGGAACAGTGCCTTGGATTTTCCTGGGGGGGGCCTCCCCTGTCTTGCTTTTGGTTCATGAAGTTCAGGCAAGGCTCCATGGAGGGAGGCTGCGACCCAGTGCAGCAGCCCCATGGATATCCTCTTGGGCTCACATCATGCAAAGCCTACTTCCTGTGAACATCTGAAACCGTTTCTCTGAAGGTATTTTTTAAGACTGTTGGATCTCACTTAGCCACAGGCAGGCCAAGCCAGAAGACAGGAGAGTTATTGCAGCCCTCAGCCTTTACAGATGGGAAGTTGGTGGATAAATACTGCAGCTCCCTTTTGCTTCTGTTGAGAAAACTCCAAGGCATGCTCTACACAGTGTCCTGGAGGCCCCCAGTGGGTCACAGTAGCCTACACAGTAATCCCCCCATCCTTGCCTCAGGGTCTCTTTCTGGGGGAGCCCAATCAAAAAACACCCAGGGCTGGCCAATCAGGATTCTGAACCTCTGGCTTCAGTGATTGGCTCAGGGCCACCCACCATGACCCAAGTTAGCCCAATCAGAGTGAGCTCCTGAACAATTAGCTGGATTTAGGGGGACAAATGATACTCTTTTCCTCAGGGGTTGCTGAGCTTATAGGAACCTGGTCTTCTTAGGAGCTCTCTGGTCTCCATGTGGGAAGCACCTCCGTGTGAGTGGAACTAACAGAGAGGAAAGCAGATGATCTTGTCATGATTTGAGCACCTGGATCAAACTGTGCCTGAAGCTATATATTTTGTTATATATTGGCTGTTGCTTAAGCCAATCCAAATCAAGTGTGTGTTTGTTTTGTTTTGTCATTTTCAGACCAAAGAGCCCTAACTATTGGAGACATGGGCAGTGTATGAGTTTTCTGGGGCCGCCATAACAAAGTAGCACAGACTGGGGGACTTCAACAACAGAAATTTATTTTCTCACACTTCTGGAGGCTGGAGACAAGTCTGAGACAAGGTGTTGGCAGGATTGGTTTCTTCTCCTTGGCTTGCAGACGGCTGTCTTCTCCCCGTGTCCTTACATGCTCTCCCTCTGTGTGTGTCTGTGTCCTAATTTCTTCTTATAAGGACACCAGTCATATTGGATTAAGGGCTGCCCTAATGACCTCATTTTAACTTAATTACCTGTTTAAAGACCCTGTCTCCAAATACAGTCACATTCTGAGGTCCTGGGGGCAACTGCAGAACTGCTTTGGCTGGAGCCAGACTGCCTGGGTTCAAATCCCAGCCCTGGAACTTGCCTGTCCTGTGGCTCTGGGAGAGTTAGTAACCCTCTCTGTGCCTTGGTTTCCCCTATGAGCACCCATGTGTTTATCTTCTTCCTCCACCTCAGGTGCCTGAATCACTGCCCAGTCCCAGGCACCCCAGTGGGGGGATGAGGGAAGCCTGATGGGCTCTGCTTTGGAGGTTAGGTCTTTAGACCCACTCTGACATGCTGCTGGGCTCATCGCCCTAAAAATCATAGCTGGACTGATGCTCTCACCATCCTGCTGGAGAACTTTCTAAGGCTCCCTATTACCTGTAGCAAAGTCCCAACTCTTTCGTCCACCCACCAGATCTTCCCTCTCCCTTCTGCCAGTCCCTCCAAATTCTCCTCATATTTTAAGGCCCAAATCAAATGTTGCCCCTTCCAGGAAGCCTTCCCAGACTACCTTGAAATCTCCTCTGGCCTCACACAGGATTTATCTACTGTCAATATCCAAAGTGCTTGTCATAGTTAACATAACCCTCACGTCAGTCCTACAGTGTAGATTCTTTTTCTCAAACCCATTTTGCAGACAAGGAAACTGAGGCTAGCAAGATGAATTAGCTGGCCCAGCATTAGAGGAGGAGCTGAAGTGGGGACCTGGTCCGCGGACCCCATGACTTGTGCCCCTACCCTCTACTCTCTCTCCGACTGGTGAATCCTGCCTCTGAGCGTTTCCATGATGGGGGGCTGCCCTTCCTTCCCTGGGTGGTCTTGGAATGATGCCTCCCCCAGGATGCAGGAAGCTGGGCAGAGACCGGGAGAGGGAGAGACAGAGGGCGCCAGGGTGGAGGTAGGATGGTAGCAGCCAGCGAGAGGGATGGGGGGAGATTGATCATCCCCAGAGCCGTGGGCCTCCGTGGCCACGTGGCTGGTGGCTTTTGCGGAGACATGTCAACGTTGCAGACTCAGCACTTGGCTTGCTTCCCCCCTGACTGCTGCTGCCCCAGCCTCTGCCAGAAAGAGAAAGGGCTTAGTGAGCCCCTGGTGCTGCCAGAAAACCCTAGCTGGGTCCTCTGTGGCCTCTGTTAGGCAATAGCTTTCTCCCCAGAGGTGGGGACGACAGTGGTCTGTAGCCAGGAGGACTTGGGCACGTTCTGGCTTTGCCACCCACTGGGTGACCTTGGAGTGCCCTTCAATCTCCCTGTGCCTCTGTGCTCACCTTTGTAACTCCCTTCTCTAGAGGGTCAGCGTGAACCCTGTAGGCTGGTGCAGGCATAGCAGGCACTCACGGAATGATAGCCCTAATAATAGCAATGACAGACCACAGCTGCGGTTACAAACAGCATCGTTGAAGGAGGCACGGGCTTTGCAATCACTCGCACCTGGGTTCAAGTTCCAGTTTTTGGAATTTAGGAGCCTTAAGGGGACCATGGGCAAGCTGTTCAATCTCCGGGGGCCTCAATGTTCTGATCTGGACAATGGGTACCGTGGTGTTTTCTCCTTCATGGAGGCTGTGAAGAGGATTGGGGAGGCACAGGAGGGTGAAATTTGTAATTCCCACAGCTCAGCAAATCCCTGTTACATGGCAAAGAGGAATTAAGGTTGTCGATGGCATGAAGGTTGCTGGTCTTCCTTTAAGAGACTTTAAGAGAGAGAGGGTCCAGGTGGGCCCAATGTAAGCCTTAAATATGGAAGAGGGAGGCAGGAAAGGGAGAAGCAGAGAGAGGCAGTGTGAGAAGGACTTGACCTGCCATTGCTGGCTGTGAAGGTGGCGTAAGGGGCCAGGAGTCAGGGAATGCAGGGAGCCTCTTGAAGCTGGAAAACGCAAGACGTGGGTTCTCCCTTCTAGCAGGAACCAGCCCTGGCGACACCTTGATTTTAGCCCAGTGAGACCCGCGTGAGACTTCTGACCTACAGAACTGTAAGATAATACATTTGTGTTCTTTTACTGTGTTTCATTAAGTTTGTGGTAACTGGATAAATTACAGCAGCCAGAGAAAACTAATACAGGTGGTCACTGGCATTGGCAGAGGTAAAGGGTCAGGGGTATGTTCATTGTTCCCTGCCTCCTAACTTCCATCCTCCTGTCCTTCCTCACACAGGTTGCTAGATTTTGGGAGAGGTGGAATGGCACTCTGTTAAAGACTCCATTTCCCAGATTCCCTCGCAGCTAGCTAGCTAGGTGTGGCCATGTGACTGAGTCCTGGCCAATGAGACTTGGGGAGGGGTTTCTTGGAAGGCTCTGTATAGGAGACAGTCCGCTGGAGAAAGCCTCCTTTGTCCTTCCACGCTTCTTCCTTCCTGCTGCTGGAACAAGGGTGTGATGGTTGGTGCTTTGGCAAGCATTTTGGACCATGAGGAGCAACATGGTAGATATCCTGAGGAAGACACAGGACTCTGTTCTTAAATAACTGAATCATCCTTGGATGAAGAAGTCATCCATTTATTTAACAAGCGTTTAATGAGCACCCTCTGTGTGCCATGGGGAACGTGTGAACAAAACAGATAAAAATTCCTGTCCTTGGGGAGCTGACATTTGGAGGAAGAGAGAGCAGAAAATGGACAAATACATATTCTCAGGAAATGATTAGTACTAGGGAGAAAAATAAAGGAGGGTATTCAAAGCGAGCACAGGAATTGATCAGTGAAGGCTTTTGGAAGAGGTACCTTTTGAGTAAAGATCTTAATGATTCATTGTATAAGATGAAAAATGGTTCCTAATGTTGGATTAAGTTAAGTTGGCTTTTCCTGTTACTTGCAGCCAAAAGCATGGACACCACTGTTATTTCTTTGAGTTCTCGCCGTATCCGCGGGGTGGGAAAGTCCTATGATGATCCTGTTTTACAGATTAGGAGATTGAGGCTGGGAGGGGGAGGTGATACACCCAAGATCACATGGCAAATAAGAGGGAGAGCCGGGATTTGAACCCTGAGGTGGGGTGGGTAGCTGGGAGCCGTGGAAGGTCTGAAGCTGGGATTAATGCATTGAGATCAGGTAGGAGTAAGAAGATGTATGAAGAGACATATCCAACCTCCACACCTTTGCTTCTGCAGTCTCCCCTGCCTGGGTTGCCTTCTCTTTCCAATCCCAGCAGCAGGCACACCTCCTCCAGGAAGTCCCCCTGGCCCTCACTGTCCCCGTGGCCCCATCATGCCCTGCAGCTGAGAGCTTAGAGGGTTTGGGGACAGTCTCAGGTCCCTTCCCCTTTCCCAGCTGCTGTGCCATCATGTTTATTCATCCCTCTGGAAAAAAATGATTACATTCCAGCCTGACCTTCTCCCGGTCGGTGGGGCCATCACCATGTCTGTCACATGGCTCAGAGGGGGCAAAATTATTTTATCTTTAATGATACTTAAAACTGCTCAACAGGGCTGTCATGGAGACTGGGCACTGGTAGCTGCCGGCCCCTGAGCTCTGGATCCTGCAATCCTCCGGCTCCTGCTTTGCTCTCTCCTCCCCTTACAGAAACTGCTAGAACCTGTTGATTTGCAGACTTAATTCCCACCCTCTGGGTCCACCCCATCTCCAAATGGGGTGCACCCCTCTCTCTGTCACTGTCTTTCTTTGTCTCTCTGCCTTGACTCTTTCTGACTTTCTGTCTCTGACTCCCTCTATTGCTATCTCTCTCTTTGTCTCTCTGTCTCTTTCTGTCTTTATTAGTACATGGGGAGACCCAAGTTACCCCTCCTGTGTCTTGGGTGCTCATCCAGTGTGGTCACCCACAAATCGCTTTCTCCTTCCCAGCACCCGATGATGGAGACCCCATGATCACGCCCATTTTCCTGTGCTGGAGACTGATGCCCAGAGAGACCAAGCTCTTTTCAAGGTCACACAGCAATAACAAGGCAGACCTGCTACCAGGATAATCTATCACTGCATAGAAAGAAAATCTGTTGTCCCTTCCCTCTGAAAGCAATGTGGGATCTCGGAAGCTTTGCAAGGCTCAGACCTCAGGGTTGGGTTTGAATCTTTTTTTTTTTTTTTTGCTGTACGCGGGCCCCTCACTGCTGTGGCCTTTCCCTTTGCGGAGCACAGGCTCCGGACGCGCAGGCTCAGCGGCCATGGCTCACGGGCCCAGCTGCTCCGCGGCATGTGGGATCTTCCCAGACCGGGGCACGAACCCGTGTCCCCTGCATCGACAGGCGGACTCTCAACCACTGCGCCACCAGGGAAGCCCTGGGTTTGAATCTTAAGTCAGCCACCACGTGATCTCGGGCAGACACTGAATATCCTCTTGCCTCAAAATCTCCTCATCAGGTGAATGGGCCCATATTTTTTTCCTTTTTCTAAATTGAAGTATAGTTGATTTACAATGTTGTGTTAGTTTCTGGTGTACAAAAAAGTGATTTATATATATATATATATATATATATATATATATATATATATACTTTTTCATATTCTTTTCCATTATTGTTTATTACAGGATATTGAATATAGCTTGCTGTGCTATACAGTAGGACCTTGTTGTTTATCTACTTTATATATAGTAGTGTGTATATGTTAATCCCATACTCCTAATTTATCCCTCCCCCCCCCCTTTCCCCTTTGGTAACCATACGTTTGTCTTCTATGTCTGTGAGTCTATTTCTGTTTGGTAAATAAGTTCATTTATATCATTTTTTTAGATTCCACATGGAAGTGACATCATATGGTATTTGTCTCTCTCTGGCTTCCTTCACTCAGTATGACCATCTCCAGGTCCATCCATGTTGCTGCAAATGGCATTATTTCATTCTTTTCTATGGCTGAGTAGTACTCCATTGTATACATGCACCCCATCTTCTTTATCCATTCCTCTGTGGACATTTAGGGTGCTTCCATGTCTTGGCTGTTGTGAACAGTGCTGCTATGAACACTGGGGTGCACGTATCTTTTCGACCCTGTGGGGATCTTGAGAGTTGGGGTCTTGAATGTCACCATAGGTTTGTCAGATAAAATACAAAACTCCCAGTTAAGCTGGAATTGCAGATGACACTTATACTAATACTCTAGTATAAGTATATCCCAACTCTGGTATGGGATATACTTATGCTAAAATTCACTTGCTGTTGGTCTGAAACTCAGATTTCACTGGGCCTCTTGTCTTTTTACTGGCCGAATGTGGCAGTCTTAGCATAGGGCTCTGGAGGAAGAGAAGGTTCTGGACATTGTGGGGCAGATTCATTTACATACACAGTGCCAGGCTCTCATGGCCACCGTATATACTACTGAGGAAGTCTCCGAACACAGAACACGCTGAGAGATTTGTGGGCAATGTGGCACACGTCCCTTTGCTGGAGCCAGGGCCCGCCTCGGTCATTTGGAAATGGTGGCCGTCCATCGGGGCTTGAATATCTCAGGCAAAGCTGAGCAGAAACCCCAAACTTCAAGGGGTGGCAAGGAACGCAGTCAGACTCAGGCCACCATCTCCCCGTTCCATCCTCCTACCGGACCCGCCAGCCATCCTATCACGGCCCATCCCCAAGGCCGGTGGCCCTCCACTCAAGGTGTCAATATCTCCCATTCTAAACTTCGCCCCAGAAATCAATTAGGGCCCTGGACAAGTTGATTATAAATCAGCTGTATTCATCATTGTTATGTCTTTAATAAATCAAAGCTGCACAAGTCGCCAGCACAATGGAGCTGTCCTCCGGGGGTCGTCGATCACCCCGGGGGGAGCACAGGCCCGCGTTCACATTCTCTCATCCTCCACCCAATCCGGAGAGGCTGCCGGCCGGCCAGGGAGTTCCATTACGGAAGTGCTTAAGCAGCGTTTTAAATAACAAAAAGGGATATCATGTAATATTTTTGCCACCTGGAGATCAATACGCCGTCCTTCAGATGGCATGACGGATTGTCTTGGCGAGCTTCTCCGAGTTAATCCAATTTCCCTGGGTCTGGAAGGGACTGGGCGGGCTGGGTAAGGCCTCCCGCCTGCGAGACAGAGCCCAGCCTGGAATGTGCGGTCTCCCACCCCGCCTGTAAGCGCTGTGGGAACATATAGAGAGCAGTGGGGGAGGCGGGCAAGGAGCCAGTTCTGCAAGGCAGTGGTTCCAACCAGAGATGATTCTGCCCAGCCAGGGGACACTGGGCAGTGTCTGGGGACATTGGTGGAGGTCACACTGGGGGCTGCACCTGGCATTGAGTGGGTGGGGGCCAGGGAGGGTGCTCCACACCCCATAGTGTGCTGGATGGCCCTCTACAGAGAATGACCAGGACCCGCCGCCTTCCCCATCTTCACTTCCGAGCTCTGTGTCCTTGTTATTCTAAAGCTCGGAGGGACCAGGCCTGCTGTGGCAGCACAGAGACCCGGGTTCAAGTTCTGGGTCTGTGGCTGACAGTGTAATAGTCCAGGGAAAAGTCGTTCCATTTAGTTTCTGCCACCATCACATGGGCCTCTGGGTCCCTCACCTGCCTCCCCGCAGGGCTGTACAGATCCTGGAGCCAGTGATTCGATCCAGCCAGCATATATTGAGCACTTACTGTATACCAAGCACCGTTGTAGGTATTGGGGATCCAGCCACCAAGATGGAGAAAACGCCTGCCCCCAGGTGATTTAAATTCTAGTTGGGGAAGAGAAAGAATTAATAAAGAGTTAATAAATAAAGAAGGCAGTTTCAGAGGTTGGTTTCTCCAGAGAAACAGAACCAATAGGATGTCTATACATCTAGAAAGAGATTTACTATAAGCATTTGGCTCACGTGATTCTGGAAACTAGAAGTCATATGATTGGCTGTCCATAAACTGGAGACCCAGTCCAAGGGCAGGAGAAGATGGATGTCCGGCTCATGCAGTCAGGCAGAGAGAGTGGATTCTCCCTTCTTCCACCTTTTTGTTCTATTCAGGCCCTCCACGGATTGGATGAGGTCCACCCACACACACTGCGGAGGACCATCTGCTGTACGCAGTCTACAGATTCAAATGCTTCTCTCTTCCGAAAACATTCTCACAGACACACCCAGAAATAACGTTTAACCAAAGATCTGGGCACCGCCCCCGCCCCACCCCAGTCAAACTGACACCTAAAATTAACCATAGGGGGCTTCAGTGAGGAGGCGACATTGGAGTAGGCGCTCTCTGGTGGCTGCTGCAGGAAGGACAGGCTGTGGGTGGCGAGGGTGGGAGCCCAGGAACCAGGGAGGAGGCAACTACCCTGGTCCAGGCAGCTGAAGATGGGGTGAACCAGGTGGAGGCAGAGGAGGAGAGAGGTTCTGCATGGGTTTTGAAGGCAGAGGGGACAGGATTTACTGAAAGACTAGATGTTAGACCAAAAAAAAAAAGAAGACCTTAAGGTTATAAGGTGAGACCACATATGGAAGCCAGGAGGCCTGTGGCAGTGCCCCTCTCAGGCCCTCAGCCTTCCAATTTCTAAAATCAGGCTGATATAACCTGTCTCACAAATTTGTTTTATTCTTTCCCATTATGGTTTAATCCCAGGATATTGAATATAGTTCCCTGTGCTATATAGTAGGACCTTGTTGTTTATCCTTTCAATATATAATAGTTTGCATCTGCTAATCCCAAACTCCTAATCCTTCCCTCCCCCACCTCCCCTCCTCCCCGGCAAACACAAGCCTGTTCTCTATGTCTGTGAGTCTGTTTCTGTTTTGTAGGTAAGTTGATTTGTGTCATATTTTAGATTCCACATATAAGCGATATGACATGGTATTTGTCTTTCTCTTTCTGACTTACTTTGCTTAGTATGATAATCTCTAGGTCCATCTATGTTGCCGCAAATGGCATTATTTCATTCTTTTTTATGGCTGAGTAGTATTCCGTTGTATTTGTATACATCTTCTTATTCATTCATCTGTTGATGGACATTTAGATTGCTTCCGTGTCTTTGCTATTGTAAACAGTGCTGCTGTGAACATAAGGGTACATGTATCTTTTCGAATTAGTTTTATCTGGGTATATGCCCAGGAGTGGGATTGCTGGATCATATGGCAACTCTATTTTTAGTTTTTTAAGGAACCTCCGTACTGTTCTCCATAGTGGCTGCACCAGTTTACATTCCCACCAACAGTGTAGGTGGGTTCCCTTTTCTCCACACCTTCTCCAGCATTTATTATTTGTAGACTTTTTAACGATGGCCATTCTGACCGGTGTGAGGTGGTACCTCATTGTAGTTTTGATTTGCATTTCTCTAGTAATTAGTGATGTTGAGCATCTCTTCATGTGCCTCTTGGCCATCTGTATGTCATCTTTGGAGAAATGTCTATTTAGGTCTTCTGCCCATTTTTTGATTGGGTTGGTTCTTTTTGTTATTGAGTTGTATGTGCTATTTGTATATTTTAGAAATTAATCCCTTGTCGGTCACATCATTTGCAAATATTTTCTCCCAGTCTGTAAGTTGTCTTTTCATTTTGTTTGCAGTTTCCTTTGCTGTGTCTCACACATTTAGAATCAACAACCATGAAGGGCCCAGCTCCATGAGCCCATGCCTTGTAAACCTCAATACTGAGGTCTCCCTGACTTCTTGGGGTTTTTTTCTTTTTCCTTTTCTCGTTTCCTTTTTTTGGCCGCACCACATGTGGGATCTTAGTTCCCCAGGATCGAACCTGTGCCACTTGCAGTGGAAGCACCAAGTCCCAACCACTGGACCGTCTGGGAAGTCCCTCCCTCACTTCTAGAGGATCACATACACAGTTTCAAGTTTCACAGTTTCACCCCACTGCAAACCAGGGCGGGGATGCATGTGTAGTTGGAGGATAGAAGTGTATGCATGTGCCTGTGTGAGAGAGAAAGAGAGAGACCTCTTCTGGTGAAAGGTGACACTGCAACCTTGCTCTCTTAGACACCATGCCAAGATAAAGCCGAGAGGAGAAAAAGGTGAAATCTAGAAGTTCCTTACGTAAGGAATAGACCAATTTGATTTTCTGGGCTCTGGGCATCTATGGGGAGGGTTGGAGTTGGGAGAATCCTAGGTAACAGGCAGTCAGGAAGAGAAGTGAAAGGCAGAAGCCTGGTGTATTTGTTTCCTGGGACTGTTGTAGCGAAGTATCACGAAAAAGCAGAAATGTATTCTCTCGCAGTTCTGGAGGGTAGAAGTCCAGAATCTAGGTGTCGGCAGGGCCATGCTCCTTCTGAATCTTCGAGAGGAGGATCCTTTCTTACTTCTTCCAGCCTCTGGTGGCCCCAGGCCTTCCTTGGCTTGGGCTGGCAAATCTCCCCCCCATCTCTATCTGTCTTCACGTGGCCGCCTTCCCCCTGGGCCTGTGTCCTCACATGGTGCTGTCCACTCTGTGTGTGGATCTGGGTCTAAATTTCCCTCTTCTTATAAGGACACTAGTCATATTTGGGTCTGACCGCTCTAGTGACCTCATCTTTTTTCGTTTGTTTTCTTTTTGGATTTTGACTTTAAGGTGTTTCTGCTATATAGATGTTTTTAGAATTCATACGGTGAAACATCAGTATTTTTTTTATGGTTTCCAGATTTTACCTCATTTCGTGAGGCTTTCGTCAATCCCAAATAAAGTGAACAATTTTCCATTCTTATTTTTTGTTTGTTTGTTTCCTGTCTCTCCTTTTTTAACTTATTTTTTTATTTAAGTTTTTAAAAATTTTTTATCAGAATATAGTTGCTTTTCAATATCATGTTAGTTTATACTGTACAGAAAAGTGAATCAGCTATATGTATACATATATCTGGATTTCTTTCTCATTTAGCCATCACAGAGCACTGAGTAGAGTTGCCTGCGCTACACAGTAGGTTCTCATTAGTTATCTATTTTATACATGGTATCAACAGCGTATGTATGTCAATCCCAATCTCCCACTTCATCCCACCCACCCACCCCTTTTCCACTTGGTTTTCATCCATTTGTTCTCTACATCTGTCTCTATTTCTGCTTTGTAGATAAGATCGTCTATACCAATTTTTTCAGATTCCACATATATGTGTTAATATATGATATTTGTTTTTCTCTTTCTGACTTACTTCACTCTGTATGACAGTCTCTAGGTCCATCCATGTCTCTACAAATGACCCAATTTTGTTCCTTTTTATGACTGAGTAATATTCCATTGTATATGTGTACCATATCTTCTTTATCCATTCCTCTGTTGATGGACATTTAGGTTGCTTCCATGTCCTGGTGCAATGAACATTACTGCTGCAATGAACGTTGGGGTACATTTCTCTCTTTTTTTTTCATACGTTTATTTATTTTATTTATTTATTTTTGGCTGCATTGGATCTTCGTTCCTGTGCACGGGCTTTCTCTAGCTGCGGTGAGTGGGGGCTACTCTTCGTTGTGGTGTGCGGGCTTCTCGTTGTGGTGGCTTCTCTTGTTGTGGAACACGGGCTCTAGGTGCATGGACTTCAGTAGTTGTGGCTCGTGGGCTCAGTAGTTGTGGCTCACGGGCTCTAGAGCACAGGCTCAGTAGCTGTGGTGCGTGGGCTTCATTGCTCTGCAGCATGTGGGATCTTCCCGGACCAGGGCTCGAACCTGTGTGCCCTGCGTTGGCAGACAGGTTCTTAACCACTGTGCCACCAGGGAAGCCCACATGTCTCGTTTTGAATTATGGTTTTCTCTGGGTTTATGCCCAGTAGTGGGATTGCTGGGTCATCTGATGACCTCATCTTAATGCAATTATATTTGCAAAGACCCTATTTCCAAATAGGTCACATTCCCAGGTACCAGGTGTTAGGATCCCAAGGTATCTTCTGTGGGACACACAATTCTACACATAACGCTTGGCTTTGGGACTTACCACCGCCATGGGCAACATACTTTGACCTCTCTGAGCCTCAGTTTCCTCATCTCTAAAAAGAGATTGATAACGTCCATGAGGCTTCAATGACACCACATGGGAAAAGCAGATAGGATGAAACCTGGCAGTGTATATTCTGAGCACGTGGAGCTTCTGCTGGTGTAGACACTCCCTTTTATCTCTGCTTGCATTCACTAGGCTCTTTTGTGACTTGGAGAGGGTGGAGGAGGGTGGAGTTTGATGAGCCTAGGGGCAGCAAGTGGAAAGGTGGAGAGATATAGGGTCCAGCAGCACATAGCTGGCCCGCCCAAATTTGGGTAATTTGTAGCAAGTTGAATAAAGGTACTATTTTTGGAAGTGTGGTGAGGTTAAAGGATATTCCTAAGGGAAGATGCAGCACCTAGGCTAGCGACAGTGGGGAGCCCCTACCACCCCTTGATCTGAAGGAGGAAGGGGAGGACCCTGGAGAGAGCTGTATGGGAAGGGCCACCTACCCAGACTTGAGCCTTTGGGAAAGGGCCGCAGCAACACTGCAGAGAGAAAGCCAGGGAAATATATGCCCAGCCCCCTGTTATCCTACCTAACAGAACCCCCAGTTTGCTTGGCCATAAGCTTCATGCCTCCAGGGAGGCCGACCCAAACTTCAGTCCCAGGAGAGAAGTGTGATTTGTCTAAGCAGGATCCTGAGTTTTTAATTCGTTCACTGGATCTTTACTGAGTACCTGTTATGTGCCAGGCACTGTTCTGAGCACTTAAGATACAGTACAGAGCCAGTCAAATATCTCTGTCCTCATGAGCTGACTGTCCAGTGGTGGGGGGGAGGGGAGAAAGAGACGTAAAACTGTGAGCATGATAAATTAATATCGGGCATAGATGATGAGTATGACAAAAACAAGTAGAGCAGGGTAGCTTCAAATGCAGCCTAGCTCATGAATCTGCTCTCTCTCCCTCTTTCTCCCTCTCTCTCTCCCTTACCGCCCCCCACCCCAACCCTAGCTGTCACTGTCAACAGCCTCCATTCTACCCCAACGGAACCAGATTTAGGATGGATGTGGCAGAGGAAAGAGAGAATAAACCTGTATTCTGGCTGACCTGTTGCAATGTTGGATCAAACCCTCCCTGAAGTCCACTCTACTTCCGCATTAAATCCAAGCATGGCCCCACTTTACCTTGTAGGCTACTGAGGCTGGAGGAAATTCAGGAAACCCACAAACTCTGTGGGAAGAAAGATGGTGAGCTGGTGGAACAGACTTCTCTCTGGTACTGCCTCTGATTTGCTGTGTGACATTAGGCAAGTGTCTTGTGATCTCTGAGATCAGTTTCCTCAACGATAAAATGAGATGAGACTATCTCTTTGGGAGGGTTGTTGAGCGATGGATAAGAAAGCATATGTGGGGAGCCTGGTAAAGGATTTAGCACAAAGTAGGTGCTCAATAAATGGATGTGTCGTGGTTACTAGGGCTGTTTGCCGGATTCCAGTTCTCCTCCTGCCAGGGACATGATACAGTTGCACTTCCCTGCTGTTACAGATTGGATTCTGTCCCCTCAAATTCATGTGTTGAAGTCCTAACCCCCAGTACCACAGCAGGTGATTTTATTTGGAAATAAGGTCACTGCAGATGTAATTAATTAAGATGAGGTCATCCCGGA
Organism: Phocoena phocoena; assembly: GCF_963924675.1. NCBI lineage: Eukaryota > Metazoa > Chordata > Mammalia > Artiodactyla > Phocoenidae > Phocoena > Phocoena phocoena. Next base: position 169,224,674 of record NC_089221.1, read on the forward strand.
GTAGGGTGGGTCCTTAATTCCCTATAAATTATGTCCTCATAAAAAGGGTACATTCAGATACAGAGACACACGCACAGAGGGAAAATGCCACGTGAAGATGGGGGCTATGCAGCCAAAAGCCAAGAGGGAGGCCTGGAACAGGTCTTTCCCTAGAGCCTTCAGAGGGAGCATGGCCCTGCCAGCACCTTGATCTCGAACTTCTGGCCTCCAGAACTGTGAGATAATAAATTTCTGTTGTTTGTGTCACTTTGTTGGTGGTACTTCATTATGGCAGCCCCCTAGCAACCTAATACACATGACTTTTGAAGTGAGCCGTGGCTCCATGGGTTGCTATGGCCAAGAAAACATGAACAGAATTGCTGTGCATCACTTCCAGGTGGGATCCTTTTAAAAGCAAGTGTGCAATTCCCTGTCCTCTCCCCGCCTTGGAGACCACCTTGTTCCACCCATCTGCCTTGATGCCTGCATACAGTAGACTCACAGGCTCCCTGCTAACCTGTGTTGGGAATACAGTGTGAGTGATAAATAAGCCTTAGCTGTCTTTTTTTTTTTCTTAACATTAAAAAAATATATTTATTTATTTATTTGGCTGTGCCAGGTCTTAGTCAAGGCATGCGGGTTCTTTTTATTTGCATCATGCAGGCTCTTACTTGTGGCATGCAGGCTCCTACTTACAGCATGCAGGATCTAGTTCCCTGACCAGGGATCAGACCTGGGCCCCCTGCATTGGGAGCATGGAGTCTTAGCCACTGGACCACCAGGGAAGCCCCAAGCCTTAGTTGTCTTAAGGCCAGTACGATTCTGGGATTTGCTCCAGCTGCTATGGTTGTATAGATTCCTTGAAAATTTAGTGGCTCAAAAATAACGATTTGTTACTTACTGCTCATGGTTTTGTGGGTCAGGAATTTGGGAACAGCTTAACCAGGCAATTCTGGTTCAGAATCTCTCACAAGGTTGCAGTCTAGCTGTTGGCTGGGGCTGCATCATCTGAAAGCTCGACTGGGGCTGGAGGAGCCACCACCAAGCTGGCCCCCTCTTGGGGCTGTTGGTGGGAGGCCTCAGTTTCCCTCCGCAGCACTGCTTGAGCCTTCTCACAACATGGTAGCTGGCTTCTCCCATAGTGAGTGATCCCAGAGAGAGCAAAGTGGAAGTTGGAGAGTCTTTTATGACTTGGCCCTCAGAACTTCCACTGACCACATGGGTCACCCCTGACTCAGGGTGTGAGAAACTCCACAAGGGCACGAGTACCAGGAGGTGAGGCTCAGGGGGCCATCTTGGAGGCTGGCTGTCTGCATAAGGTTGCTGTAACCACGCAACAAGCCCATCCTGCCTGATATAAGACACCATAGCGCTGTCTGGCTGGGAGACCCTAGGAGAATTGCTTCTCCTTTCTGAACCTGAGTTTTCCACAGGTTCAGAAAGAGGGAGTTTCTTTTGTCAGCAATGTGGAAAGGGGGACTTCCTAGGAGGTAAACCGAGTCCATTGACTCTCTTACAAACCTGGAGATGCATTCATGGGTGAAAAGGTCTCCTTCTACCCACCTTCTTGTTGCCTGAATTGAAGATTTGAACCCAGAAATCTTGGCCAGGAGATCCAAAGGTGCTGTAGCATGGGAGCTAAGGTTGTAGAGTCTGGAATGAGATTCACAGGTACCAAATTTTGGTTCTACCACCTACCAGCTGTGTGACTTTTGGCAAGATGCTGGATCTCTCTGGGCCTCAATTTTCTTACCTGTAAAATGGAGCTAACACTAACCCGTACTTCATACAGGAGGTGAGGACTAAAACCTCACCTCAGGGATTTCCCTGGTGGTCCAGTGGTTAAGACTTCGCCTTCTAATGCAGGGGTGCGAGTTTGATCTCTGGTCGGGGAGCTAAGATCCCACATGCCTCGTGGCCAAAAAATGAAAACATAAAACAGAAGCAATATTGTAACAAATTCAATAAAGACTTTAAAAATGATTCACATCAAAAAATCCTTAAAACAAACAAACAAACTCACCTCATCACAGACCAAAGGACCTAGCATGGTCCTTACCCATAGGAAGCATGTACTAATGTTGGCTGTTATTACCATGACTAAAATAGCCACTGAGAGGACTAATCCCTGTTGAGCACCTCCTATGGGGGCCCCAGACTCACTGAACCTCAGAGCTGAAAGAGATTCTAAGGATCCTTGAATTCAAGCCTCTCTTATCCCAGGTGGGGAACTGAGGCCTTGAGAAGGGCAGAGAATTCTTTGCTTGGGTAGCAGCTGACCTCCTGACCTTCATTTCCAGGGACTGCACTGCTGTGCTGCCTATAGGCATGACATTTGGGCTGTGGAATGGGTGGGGGGTTGGTTAGGAGGGGTGAAACAGGCCAGCCAGGTGTGAGCAAAAACCTGGGGCTGGAAGAGCTTGAGGAATTTGGGGAAGAGATTGGGACTAGATGTCAGAAGACAGAGTACACTTCGATTCTTGATGCAAGTTCAAATGCTGGATCAAACCATTCCTGAAGTCCACCCTACTTCTAAATAAAATGTAAAACAAGCCCAACTTTGCCTCTTGAGCCACAGAGGCTGGAGGATATTCAGGGAACCCACAAACTTGGTGGGAAGAAATAGGGAGAAATAGGGAGAGCTGGGTGCTGCCAATACTTGTTATTTATCAAGTTGGACCATCTAGACTGAAATTTTGGCAGCTGGGAGCCATCAAAGGTGGTGGAGCAGAGAAGCGACTCCCTTAAAACTCCCGGTGGTTGCACTCTTCTTTCCCTGGCTGGCTTGGAGAAGGCCTTGGGCTGCAGCCGGCCGGCTGGGATCCCCCAATCCTCCTGTGTCCCCCTGCCCAGACCTGCTGCTGGGCTATCATCACTGCAGGAGAGCCTGGGAACCAGAGACGAGAATGACCCATGATTGTCGCAGAGGCCTCTGCTCTAATTTCCCTCAAATAGATTTTGAGCGGCTAATGCGGCCCCCACTGGGCTGAAGATGGAGTGCCCGGCAGGACCTCCAAGAGTAGAGAGGTTTGAGGCCTATCCACTACCAGGGCCTTAACCCTCACCTGCTCACTCGCTGCCCTGGGTCCCAGGAAACTTCCAGTCTTGGGGGCTCTGAAGGGTGAGGGTGCGTCAGGAGCCCTGCTCTATGGATCCGGCCAGGCTGCTGTGGGTCGGCCAGGCCCTGCAGTGGGACATTAGGGTTGGGTTTAGGATTTAGTGTCAGGACTGCAAGGAGTCCAGCCTCTTCCAAGGATGCATATGGAAATTGAGGCTCAGAGTGGGGTAGAATCTAGCATCCCAGCCTGGATTGGGGCTCAGCCTGGTTTAGACTAATCTTTTTTTTTTTTTTTTTGGCTGCGTCGGGACCTTTGTTGCTGCACGGGGGCTTTCTCTAGTTGTGGCGAGCGGAGGCTACTCTTCCTTGCGGTGCACAGGCTTCTCATTGAAGTGGCTTCTCTTGTTGAGGAGCACGGGCTCTAGGCGCGTGGCTTTCAGTAGTTGCAGCACGCAGGCTCAGTAGTTGTGGCGCACGGGCTTAGTTGCTCCGCGGCATGTGGGATCTTCCCAGACCAGGGCTCAAACCCGTGTCCCCTGCATTGGCAGGCAGATTCTTAACCACTGCGCCACCAGGGAAGTCCTAGACTAATCTTAAAGGGGGCACCAAGCCAGTGTTTGTTGAATAAATAAAGGAATCCCCAGGGACATCTACAAGGCCAGCAGGGGTGGAATCCAGACACGGTGACAATCACCGTAGTTCTCCTTGCATATTTAGTGGATGTGGTCATGACCTTTCTCCCCCTAGGTGTCCAGAAACTCAGTGGGGGCACCACGGATATGTGGTTTCTCTCCCAGACCCCCCACTCCAGTCCTGGCAGGTGGGAGATGGTGGAGATAGCTGTGGGTGTTGGGAGGGAACACTGGGTAGCTCTGGCTGGAGCTTTCAATGTGTGGAGCAGAAGTGAGGACAAGGGTGGGACAGCTTGGGGGTGCAGCCAGGAGATGCTTGGAAGGTGGGGGGGCGCCATCCTTGGGCTCAGGGTAGGGGTTTGGTCAAGAAGGCGGTGCCAGGGTCTGGCCGGGGCCATGTAGGAGGTGAGGATCATTTGGTCTTCCCAGAGCGCCTCAAAGGTCTTCTTTTCAGATTCTTTCCATATGGGGTTGTGGGTGTGACAGTAACAAATGCTCAGGAGGGATGGAATATTCCTCCAACATGTCAGGCCTGGTCCTGCCTCAGGGCCTTTGCATATGCTGTGCCCTCTGCCCAGATATCCACATGGCTGGCTCCATCTCAACTTTCAACTCTCTTGGCTCAAATATCACCTCCTCCCAGAGGCCCTCCCTGATTTCCCTGGGTTAAATAGCACCCCTGGGTTTCTCGACCCCACCATTCTATTTATTTTGGCTCTGACCTTACCAGAGTCTGAAATTTTCTTGTTTATTTGCCAATGCGTTTCTTATCTGTCTCTCTCACTGAACTGTGCGAGGGCTGGGAGTGGGACTGTCTTGGTCATCCTGTCACCGTGCCTAGAATACTACCTGGTACGTAGTGGGTGCTCAGTTCGTACCTGTCAGTGGATGGGCAAGTCTCGCCTCTGGTGTGCCTTGAATTATTAATTCAAAATAAATCGTGTCATGACCTTGTGAAGAGCGTAATTACATGCACCGGATTGTGTGTGGCATGCAGCAGAAGCATCTACTCGTGATTAACATTCTCTGTTAAAATAAACCAGTGCTTTGGGTATTTCTTTAGTTTTTGCTTTCTTCTGGGGCCTTGGCAGCTAGAAGTGGCCTGGGTCTCATTTGCCTCTGAGATGCCTTGAGTGTTGGGCCTCAAAGAAGAACCTCATGGGATTGGATGATTGGCAGGGGAGTTACCCGAAGGGCCCGACCACGTGCCAGAAGCACTGTTGGGTGCCAGGCACGTAATGGCGAAAATGACAGACCCACTTGTTCCTGTAACACACAGGTTGAGGGCTCTGACTGGGTGCTGGGGACACAGCGGAACTAAGACGGACCCAGCCCCGCCTTTACAGGGCTCACTGTGACCAGGCAGTGACAGCAAAGCACGCTCCCAGCTGTTAAGGGGGAGGCACGGGCATTGTGGGAACCTAGAAGGGCTTCCAGGTGGAGGTAGCTTCCAGGCTGTAGTTGGATGGAGGCTGCAGGGAAGCGTGTTCTAGGCAAGGGGAACAGCAGCTCTGCATGGATGCCAGACATTCAGACTCTAGTCCAGCCCCCTCCCTGCAGGACCAGCTGCCACCCTGGGCTTCTCCCTGGATGTCCCCCAGTGCCTCCCTCCTCAGAGGCCAATTTGGCCTCAGCGTCTTCCCTGCAAACCTGCCTCTCCTCTTGGGTCCTTATCTCTGAGGTAGCCCCACCATGCCCCCATCCCCAAGTTGGAGACCCAGATGTCAGCCTCCTGCCCTGCCTCACTTTCACTCCCACCACAGCCTGTGAGTCCCTAGGTTCTGCCTGCTCTCCCTCCAAAGCCTCTCTTCCATCTGTCCTCTCCTTTCTGCCCCATGGCTCTGCCTTGACTGTAGCCCCCCACTCCCACCTACTCCTTGGTCCCCCAGCACCCCTCATGCACCCTCCAATTGCCTGAAGGAGCCATAGTTTCCCCACCCCACACGCCTTTGCTGCACCGGATATCCCTTCTTTTAGCTCCTCCCATCTCATCCTTCAGGTTTTTTGCTCAGAGTCACCTCCTCCAGGATGTCTTCCAGGATGCCCCCCCACCACTGGGTCAGGTACCCTCACCCTGAGCACCTCCCAAATAACTCCCATCACTCTGTTTTTCAGCCTGCCCAAATCCTTCCACAAGGGTAAACTTAAAAAAAATATCTATTTTGGGCTGCTCTGTGTCCCCAGCACCCAGCACAGGCTCAGACACACAGTAGGTGCTCAGTAAATATTTATTGAAGGAAGAAGTACCCGAGTGACAGCATGGAGTCAGACTCCCCACCTCAAGCTTCTCCCTGGCCCCTTGCAGCAACTCAGTTCCATTGAACCAGCATTTCTGTGTCCCTACTGCACACAAGGCAGACTCCGAGGGGAAACTAGAGGGATGACCCGTGTGTGATGGCAGAACACAAGACCTGGGAAGTACCTTAAAGAGAGAAAACCTCTGTGACTTGGAGGGTGGGTGGGTGGATTTGAGGACCCCACCTAAAGAGACATCCTTTCCTTAGAGCGCTTCTGTCTGGTTTGAACCCAGGACCAGGGCCCCAAAACAACAGGATTATATTGTGCCCTTTTCCTTAAAGTAAGAAACAAAATTCTGATGTGAATTGCCTCCCTCTAATTCCCAGGGCAGCAGTACACTATTTTTTTCCTGTTATTAAATCATTTGCAATGACCGAGGTGCCTCCCACCAATGGTACCATGATTAATTCTGCCCCCTCTTCGGGGCTTCTGCATCCCACCCCCGACTGCCCCCATTGTGAGTGGATCCTGGGTGGGGGCGGGGTAGGGGGTTCCCTGCCCAGGGACACGGGCACATGTGTCATCAAAGAAAATAAAAACCTGAGACTGGGACAAAAGCGGCTGCAGGATCTTTAGGGGTGAGTTTTTCCTCGAAGTAAATGAGCCTTTGGCCTCTGCCTTCTTGTGCTCCAAGCCCAGAGCTTATCATTGATTTATTCATTTCACCTTCACACAGTTCTGTGATGTTGGCATTACCATTATCCCCATTTGACAGATGGGGAGACAAGGCCCAGTGAGGGAAAGTGACTTGCCCAAGGTCACACAGCATGAGACTGGCAGAGCTGGGATTCGAACACAGGCAGGGTGGCTGGCTCTTTTTTTTTAATTTTTTTTTTTTTTTGTACTGGCTGGCTCTTAAACACCAGGCTGGGTGCCGGGCCCTGGCAGTTCCCTTCCCTCTCACAACCCTCCTGGGGTTTCCCTTGGGCTCCCAGGGCAAAGTCAAGGCTCCGAATGCTGGAGCTTTCTGAACCGACCTCTGTACCTTCCATTCTGTTCACCAGCTGCCCTTGGCCTTCTCCATTCCCTCCCTCTAGGCTCGTCAGACTCCTGATTTTTGCCCATGCTGCAGCCCCACATCTTCCAGGAAACCCACTCCAATCTCTCCTTTCTCCTCTTTGATTCTCACAGATAGCAGGCACCAACCTGCCTCAGGGCTTTTGCACTTGCTATTTCCACTTCCTGAAACCCCCTCCCCTACTTCTCTATATGGTGCTTTGCTCGCAGGTCCCCTCCTCAGAGAAGCCTTCCCTAGCCCCCCACTGTGCTCCCTTCCATCAATGTTTTGCTGATTTTCCCCCATGCTTAATATCCACCATCATGCCCATGGGTCCAGGAGCCATGCTTAGTCTTGGCCGCTGCTGAGTATTTGGTGTTAAATGCCTGAGCCAAACTTTCCAACCCTCAGAATCAAGGCCTGTGATTTTTTTTCTTTTTAAATAAGGAAATTTTGTTTTTTAAATTTATTTTGTCTGTGCCAGGTCTTAGTTGTGGCACGTGGACTTCTTAGTTGCAGCACGTGGACTTCTTAGTTGCGGCATGCTGGACTTCTTAGTTGCAGCATGCGGACTGTTAGTTGCGGCATGCATTTGGGATCCGGTTCCCCAACCAGGGGTCGAACCCGGGCCCCCTGCATTGGGAGTGGAGAGTCCTACCCACTGGACCACCAGGGAAGTCCCTCAAGGCCTGTGATTGATCCCCAGTTGACAGATGGGGAAACTGAGATCCCCCCAATGCCAAGACTTTGCCCAGATCCTCTATTCTGACCCCTCTGGGCCATGACCCCCAGGGGATGGGTGTGGTAGGCAGAATCCTGGTTCCCCTGGAACCTGTGACTATGATACCTTCCGTGGCAAAAGGGACTCTGCAGATGGGATTAAGTTAAGGACCCTGAGATACAGGATGATTCTGGATTATCCGAGTGACCCAGCGTCATCCCAAGCGTCTTTATAAAAAGAAGGCAGAGCGTTAGAGCCAGAGAAGGAGACGTGACAACAGAAGCAGAGGTTGGAGTGAAGCTTTTTGAAGATGGATGGTGGGGCCACGAACGAAAAAATGCGAGCGCCTCTAGAAGCTGGAAAAGACAGGAAAGAGGTTCTCCCCTGGAGCCTCCGGAAGGATCAGCTCTGCCCATGCCTTGATTTTCACCCAGTGAGACCCATGCGGGACATCTGACTTCCAGAACTGTCAGGCAATAAATTTGTGCGGCTTTACTAAGTGCTTCACTAAGTTTGTGGTCATCGGTTACACCAGCCCAGGAGACTCATACATCGGGCAGCTCCAAACAGCCTCTCCATGGATACAAGCCCTTTTGCTTGGTAACATCACTGAAGGCTCGCTTCTTTTATTTTGACACGTCTCAGTGTAAAACTCGTGTGTGTGTGTGTGTGTGTGTGTGTGGAAGGGCAGTGGGTGCTGGTCACCTGATCTGCTCTGATCCCAACCCTGCCCTACTCGGCCTGTGACCTTGGCCCGACCATGCTCACCACTGAGCAGCCTCCGTTTTCTCATCTGAGAAATGGGAATAAATGCGATTGCCCATCCTTCTGGGATGGTGGAGAGCCTCAGAGACAGAAACAACCTCAGCCAGGCTTGGCTACGTGTCCTGTGATGCGGCTAATGTGGGCTTTGAGTCCAGCCACCTACAGCCTTCAGAAGACCTGGCAGGACAGACACCTCCTGCTCCAAGAAACGGTCTCTGATTACTCAGGTTACTCTGGGTGCATCCAACAGCACTCATCACCCTGGGACCGGAGCTGCCTTGTCATGTGACCATCTGTGAGCCCTGGGAGGGCTGAGCGCACCTGCTGTGTCCCCAGCGCCCCACGCACAAACCATCACATAGTAGGAGCTCAGTCAATATTTTGGTCTGAATTAAACAACATACCTAAGATGGATTATTATTACAGAAAAGGCCCAGAATGGAGAGGGGAGGCTCCCGAGGCCATCTGGGGATTTGCCTTGGGATGATGTTGGAATGGTGGCTAGGGTCCTCCCTCTGGATACCCTGACTAGCCTCTGAGGCTCTCCTCTCCTCTCAGCTAATGGAGAGGACCCCTGTACTAGGAGCTTGCCTCCCGACGGCTGGGTGACTTTCGGCAAGCACCTTCCACCCCCTGAGCAACTCCCAGATCCTACATTCCACCACGGAGGGAACCTAAAGGTCTGATTACTGACAAGGCACAGAGACAGCAAGTGGATTCCTCAAGGTCACACAGCAAGGCAAAGAGAGAGGGGCCCCTGGCTACCAGGTGGTCTCTGCTTCCCACTTCCCACTTCAACTTTGGGATCATACCAACCCCTTCCCCAGCCTCCCTTCTTTCTCTGGGCCTGAGCAGGGAGTGCTGAAGGTAATCACCCTGGCACGGGTTAATGGACGTCTGGCAGCCAGACCATTACAAAGACAGTCCCGATGAATTTGTATTTGTGAATATCTCAATGCGGCTGCCCTGGCCAAGCGAGCCCGCCTAGGGCCCCGCCCGTCTTTGTCAACATCTCAAAGCGCCAGGCGAGAATCTCCTTCAATGCAAACCTCCGAACACTTGGCAAATCTCTTTTATTTTTCCCTCTCTTTATTCTCGCCCTCCCTTTTCCCTCCTCTCAGCTCAGGGAAGAAGCGATGAAGGGCAGAGGAGGCCAAGAAATGATGAACAAAGCCACTGCGTTCCAGGCCGGCCGGGCAGAATGGGAGATTTTCAGGCGGATTGTGGAATTCAGCGGGTTGAATGGAGGCCGGTTCGAGCGAGGATTCTACCAGCTCAGATCACAAAGACGGCCGAGCGGGGCCTCCTCGGCAAAGCTGCCAACACCTGCTCCCTTTTCAGTGCCACAATAGGGAAGTTAAGCTTCAGCCACGGCCTCCTGGATCCCGAAGGGACCTAGCCCGTGGGGCTCAGCTGCCCTGGGAGCTTCAGGGACATGAGGAGGACAGCAGAGGGGTCTCTCGGCGGCTCCCTGGCCCCCACCCACTTGGTGCCAGGAGCACCCGCAGTTGTGATAACCACGGATGTATCTGTGAGAATGCCCGTTTGATCTCAGGCAGCCTCGGCCTACAGCAGCTTGAAGCAGGGTTTTGGTTTCTGGCCGGTGACAGGTCACAGCGGTGAGAGCACCGAATCCTAGCCACTAGACCAGTGGTCAGTGACAAGGCCCTGGCGCTATGGCTTTGCAGAAGAAGAATTCCCACAAAGACGGAAAGTAGTGAAACAAGTAAAGTGTTTATTAAAGGAAAAGAAGAGTACAGTATGTGTGGCTAGACACACGGGCGGGCTCAGAGAGAGAGTCGCACCCTCTTGGTAGTTTGAATCACTTTTATGAGGCATTTCTTCCGGGTTTCCTTTGGCCAATCATTTTGATTTGCCTGGTTCAAAGTCCGTATTTGGTATATCTCAGGATTTTCCCATGTGTGAGTGCGCATCTCTTAGCCAAGATGGATTCTACCGAAGAGGCCTATGGGTAGTGAGCATTAGTTACCATCACTTAGCATCACTCCCCTTTTGACCTCCAAGGAGCCTTTCTGTGCATGTGTAGTCGGGATGTCTCCTGACTTCAAGAATGAGGAATATGTGGTCTCTTATCTTCTATCTGGGCAGGGCCCAGCCCCCTCTCTCAATTGTCCTGTTATTCCCATCTGAGTATCAGTCCACAAGGAACGAACTCAAACCATTTGCCCTGGGGGCCCATCTGTCTCCTGCCTCACAGTGTCCCCTGGGTGCAGGATCGCCCCCAGATGAAAACCACTGCTTTCCATTATTTTTTTTTTCACATCTTTATTGGAGTATAAGTGCTTTACAATGGTGTGTTAGTTTCTGCTGTATAACAAAGTGAATCAGCTGTATGCATACATATATCCCCACATCCCCTCCCTCTTGAGCCTCCCTCCCACCCTCCCTATCCCATCCCTCTAGGTCATCACAAAGCACCAAGCTGACCTCCCTGTGCTATGCAGCAACTTCCCACTAGCCATCATCCATTTTGCATTTGGTAGCGTGTATATGTCAGTGCACCACCCTGCGCCCTCTAGTCTGTTCTCTTCGTCGGCGTCTTTATTCCTGCCTTGCCACTAGGTTCATCAGTACTATTATTATTATTTTAATTTTTTTTTTTTTTTTTTTTTTTGGCTGTGCGGCTTGTAGGATCTTAGTTCCCCGACCAGGGATCGAACCCATGCCCCTAGCGATGGAAGCACGGACTCCTAACTACTGGACCGCCAGGGAGGTCCCTGCTTTCCATTATTATTAATTCTTAGAAGTGACTTGGTTAGGCCAAAGCACGTGCCCATGGTTTGAAAACACTGACAGATGTTGTCCGCTGGTCCTCTGAATTTTATGGCAGTATTGTCAAGTTGTATCTATGACCCTCCCGGTAGCTGGACACATCATGACCTATGAGACCAGACACTTCCCGGCCCAAGGTGAGACTGCAGGAGGGACTTCCCATCGGAGCTCTGACCCCTCCTTGGCTGGAACTTCACTCCCCACCCCTGCCATCAGCCTCTGCAGAAGGGGAGCCCCCACCCCTCCCTTACCCTGGGGGTGGATGGAAAATTCCCACCTGCTGTGACCTGGACTGAGGAGCTGGCCCTTCCTTTGATGGAGGAATAACAGGGAAGCAATCAGCTTCCAGCTGAGGCTCTGAGGGGAGATCCCATCTGGTCCCTGGTTGGCGAAGGAGGGACCAAAGCAAGGAGAGTGAGGGCTCCAGGCCTGCGGGATGGTGAGCTTCAGGGCAGAGACAGGGGCTGTCTGAGGGCCTGATGTCTTGAGATCCACAGGGTCCCTAGCACCTCTTGCCCCAATGCATGCATGCGTTCATTCATTCAGTATCTACCTCCCAGCTCAGTGCCCTGACCTGAGTGCTGGGGACACAGCAGTGACCAAGACAGACCCTGCCCTGTCCTCCTAGAGCTCACAGTCCAGAGATGGACATATGACTGGGTAGTCACCACTGGGTGAAGAGAGCTCTGATGGGAATCATGCAGGCAGCTGAAAGAGCCTGAGGAAGCCCCTGAGCCGGCCTGGAGGTCGGGGTGACTTCTAAGCTGACTCTCAAAGGGTCCAGGGGGTTTAGCTGGGTGAAGATGGAGAGTGAGTAGCCGGATCAGATTTTAGGAGCTTTTTAGGGGAGGATGGATGGGAAGGCTTGGGATTGGAGGCAGGGAGACCAGGGAGGAGCAGAGGCTGGGATTCAGGCAGACAGGGTAAGGCCTGTGATGGGCAGTGGGGACAGGCAAACCGAGGGGTGCCCCTGAGATGGGGGCAGGTTTGGGGGCAACATCCAGAGCTGTCCAGGTCCCACTGGGCTTGATGCCTTGACAGGGGTCCCTCCAGGCTTGGGTGCCAGGATTGGTGGAGTGACGGCTGTAAACAGCAGTGGAGAGCCATGCAAATGCGTCTAGAGCAGGCCGACAGCCCGAGTGACGAGTGATGGGCCGTTATTAGCTCGAGAGCGCGTGGGTTTAAAATAGCATCGTGGCAGCAACAAAAGCAATTTGCCTCCTGAATTTTCATTCTGAGTGGATGATCTGCTTTATAATCAAGCAAGGCGTCCCAAAATGCTCTTAATTACCTCAAGTCAAGGGCTCGGCAGTAATTTCGATGTCGACTTTCGGGTGGGCGTGATTAGGTTTTCATAAAAGAGGTTGCAGGGAAGATTAGAAGGATGTTAGGGTGAAGTCGGACCCGAGCTGCCCTGGATGGCCCAATGGGGAATCAGGGGGCAGGGGCCTGTGGGCCAGAGCCAGGCCTCGGAGCGGGAAGGTCAATCTCAGGCTTGACTGTATGGCTTTGGCAGGTCATCATCCCTTTGGGGGCCTTGGTTTCCTTTCTCCATTAAATGCAGAGGTTGGTGATGGCTTCCTGATGAGGATAAAATGAGAGCGTGCTTGAAAACTTCTTAGCATCAGATCAATCAGGTCATTCATTCGTTTATTCACTCAACCAGTATTTACTGAGCACCTCCTGTGTGCCAGGCCCTGTTAAAACAGGGCACCGGAAACTCAGCAACAACCATGACAAGCGACATCCTGCCTCTTGGGTCTAGCAGAAGAGACAGTCACCAAACAATGAACTCATCACATTTCACTGATTCTAAGATGCTCAATTTTCCTGTTTTAACATCTCTGAGATTGGGATGTGTCTTCTTCCCCTGTGCCATGACTTAATCGGCAGGGATGTTTTCATCCTTAGCAGGATATAAAACAAGGGTGGGTTTTCTCTTTGATGGCATCTCAGAGTCCATGGGATACAGTAATAAGTAAGTATGTGGCAGGGGGTGTTTGAAGGTGAGGAAAGCTATGGAGGGAAGAAATGAAAGATGGTGTTTTCCAAAGTCCTTGACACCAGCCGAGAAACTCTTTTGCTCACGTCACACCTAAGGGTCGGGGCCATGGAAACATCCAAGTCTTCTGCAGCTGGTCACGTATCACGTGGTTACAATGCAGTTAGAAGAGGACCGACCATATTTAGCGTCTCACCAGAGAGGGAGTCCCAGGTATTTGGGGTAGGACCGTGGTGAGATGGTGGAAGGAGCTGGAAGCATTGGGCAGTGGCTCCAGGGGTTGCCCTGGCAAAGGTACTGGGTTTTGTTGATTTGTGGAAGTTGGAGCAACTTTCTGGCCTGTGGACATGTGGTTTCTATTGTGGCCTCAAGTCTCCTTGATGGGGTGATAAACCACACGGCTGCAGAGGCTCGGACCATCATACCCGGAGGAAAGCCAGCTCCCGGAAACAGGCAGGCTCTGGAGTCAGACGGGTTTAGGGGCCAATTCTGGCTCCACCACTTCCTGGTAAGCGACCTTGAACAAGTGATGTTCCCTCCTGAGCCTAGTGTCTTGGTCTGTAAAACAGAGTCAGTATCAATTCTTACCTGGTAGCGTGGGGATGTGGGTTAAATGAAATCACTCAGGAAGAGTACTGAGCATAGCACCTGGACCATAGGAAGGGCTTGATCAACATTACCTATTAGAATCGGGAGTCTTCACTTTCATCCAGAACCTGCATCACCTCTTTCTGTCCAAACTGTCAAAAAACTTCCAATCTTATTTGTTAGATCAGGCTTGGTTTTGCTGCAGTAACAAACAGCCCCTAGGTCTCAGAGGTTAATGACATCAAAGATTTATTTTTCGGCACTTCTCTGGCAGTCCAGTGGTTAAGACTCCACGCATCTAATGCAGGGGGCGTGGGTTTGATCCCTGTTCTGGGAACTAAGATCCCACGTGCTGCGTGGTACGGCCAAAAAAAACCATTTATTTTTCACTCACATTGTATAGTCACTGTGGTTTTTTGGGCTGGGGGCCTGCCTCATTCACCTGACTCAAAGATGCTGGCTGACGGAGCAGCCACTGTCTAGAATATTGTTGGTCTCTGTGTCGGAGAGAAAGAGAACTCTGGAGGTTCTCTTACTAGCAATAAATGCTCTGGCCTGAAAGCGACACAGGTCATTTCCTGGTCTGTATACCAGAACTAGTCATATAGCCCCACCCAGTCCAACCATTCATGGATGTGCTCATGTAACAGTCAGCTATTGCTGTGTGACAAACATTCACCGAATCTCTTTGGCATACAGCAGCAAGCATTTATTTCTCATTGCACATCTGTAGGTCAGCTGGGCTCAGTACTCAGTGTCCAGATCTGGTCCATGTGTTTCTCATCATCCTTGGATTAGTGGCAGCTCAAGATATATTTGTCTCATGGCTAAAGGCAGTAGCACAAGAGGGCATGCGGAAAAATGCAGTCCCTCTTAGGGCCTCAGCTCAGATTTGACACACTATCACTTTTGCTCATATCGCTTTGGCCTAAGCAAGTCTCATGGTTGGGACTGACATCACTGAGTCAGGGAAATATGTTTCTCCTGTGGAGTTTGGGGATCTGTTGGAATTTGCTGAGTAATAATCTAATCTTCCATAATTCAGAAGGTGAGGTCAGGAAATATTTGGTGAGAGCATTATTAGTTACCATGCATTAGCCATATACATAAATGCCCAGGTCGTAAGTGGAAAGACCGGGTGGATAGGAGCTTCAGGTGTGGCTGAATCCAGGAGCTCATTTCTCTCTGTCTCTCTGCTCTGCTTTCTCTGCATTGCTCTGTTCTCAGACTCTGCGTAGAGAGCCTAACAAGAGGTCTGCAGCAAGATGTCTAACCTCATATCCTTCCAGGTTTGAGCCCAGCAGGAATAGCCTGCGTTGCGACAGTCCTTTTTTCAGGTATCAGATCTCTCAAATAGCATGCGACAAAGAAACAGCAACCTTCATCACTTGATTGACAGATCAAATGAGCAAATTATAGCCTTCTCTTCCCACTGCTCCCCTCGTACTCCCGGTCACAATGAGAAGCTCATCTTTTACAGAACAGGCTCTCCTTTCCCAGGGTCCCCCTCTCCCAGTGTTTGCTCATACAGTCCCTGCCTCCGCACCTCCCCCGGGGGGATCGGATTACACAATCCAATAGCACAGGCCCCCAGGGGGCCGGGCTAGAGTTCTTTGTGCGGATCCCTGATGCCGCGGGCCCTTCTCAGCTCTGCCCACAAGTGCATTTGCTTGAACCCAAGTCAGCCGGCTCGGAACGTGAGCCTCTTGGCTGAGGTCAGAAAAACAGGGCAGCAGCCGGCATGGAGTTTGTTTAATTCCTTTGCTCCGAAGTGGCCATCTTTCTGGATAGTCCCAACTGGAGAAGGCAGGGTGGAATCAGGAAGCTTGCCCTGGACACTTGCTCACTGCCACGCCTTCCCCAGGCTGGGAGCAGAAAAAGCTGGATCCAGGCACTCCCAACCCCAAGTGCTGAGGGTGGGGCCAGAGGGCATGACCAGGTCTGGTGCGGAGCTGACAGCACTATACGTACGTGGAGTCCAACAGACTTGGGTTCAAATCCCTGCTTGGCCGCTTATCCACTGTGACCTTAGCCAAGCCCCTTAACTTTGTATGCCTCAGTTTCCCCATCTGTGTAAACTGAGGAAGGCAGTAGCATCTAGCTCATAGAGCTGTTCCAGGGAGTTAATACACCAACAGAAGGAACCAGCAAACTTTTATTGTAAAGGGCCAGAAAGTCAACGTTTTCAGCTTTGTGGACCATATAATCCGCTCCACCATTGTTGTGCAAAACCCACCCATAGACGATACGTAAATGAATGAGCGTGGCCGTGTGCCAATAAAACTTTATTTATGGACACTGAAATTTGAATTTCATATCATTTTCATGTGTCTCAAAATATTATTCTTTGATTTTTTTTCCCCCAACCATTAAAAAATCTACAAAACAGGTGTTGGGTCGTATTTGACCCCTGGCTGACTCCTTGTGTATATAGAGCATTTACAAGAGTATCACTACTTCGTGAATAGAAAGTGCTCAACAAATGCTACTACTATTGTCATTGTTTGTTGTTGTTGTTTTTAACCTGGAGGTTATAAAGAGGATCTCAAAGTCAGGGTGTGAGAGCACAGAAGGACCTCAAACATCCGTTTGACGAACGAGGATGCTCCTCTTCCGAGCCATGTGACCTGGAGAGGTTTCACCTCTCTGAGCCTCAGTCTCCCCATCTGTACAATGGGTATGGCATTACCTCCCTCAGAGGCAAAGTGATGACTCACCACCCACCCCCTTCCATGACCATGCTGCTCTGCTCTCTTTCAGGCTTCCAGACCTTTGCTCGTGCTGGTCCCTCCTCCCAGAATCCCATTGCCTGTCTCATCCTTGGGGGTCAGCACAGAGGCTGCCTCATCCAGGAAGCCTTTTGTGACACACAGAGTGGATCAGGGCTCCCCCAGTGTCCTGTGCATCCCTCTCGCCCATCATAGCAGATATGACACCAGGCTGGGAGTATCAGTGCTGCTCCAAGAGGTCTCGGGGCTGTGTCTTTTCTGCACACAAGCCTGGACAAAAAAGGGATACCAAAAATATGTTTGGATTTAATGTCTTTCTCCCAATTCCCAGACTCTCTTACCCTCAGCTCCTCCCTCTTCCTCCTTTCCTTCTTTCTCTCTCAGAAACCCCTTGGGGCCCAGAGCCATTGCAACGTCTCCCTCCCTTTGCTTCCTGTGGCAGACAGACACTAAGGTGGCTGTCATGATTCCTGCTTCCTGACGCCCACACCTTTGTGTGGCCCTCTCCCCTTGCATGTGGGTGGGGCTCGTGACCTGATTCTAAGCAACAGGGTATGGCAGGGGTGATAGGAAGCCACTTCTGTGATTATGCTGCCTTATTTAAGACTCTTTCTTGCTAGCAGCCTTGCCACTCTTTTTTTCTTTTACTGGCAAGCAGACATTTTGAGAATAGTCCCTGGAGGGGATCATGTGGCAAGGAACTGTGGGTGGCCTCTAGAAGCTGAGAGCAACATCCAACTGACAATCAGCAAGAAGCTGGGGCCCTCAGGCTTATAGCCACAAGGAAATGAGTCCTGCCAGCGACCTGCAGGAGCTTAGAAGCAGATCCTTCCCCAGTTGAGCATCTGATGAGACTATTGTCCCAGAGACACCAAAACTGCAGCCTCATGAGAGACCCTGAAGTGGGCCACCCAGCTAAGTCATGCCTGGATTCCTGACCCACAGAAACTGAGATAGTAAATGTGTTCTTTTAGGCTGCTGTGTTTGTGGGTACTTTGTTACACAGCAATAGCTGACTGATACATTTCCACTTAGACATTTCCTTCAGGGCTCTTCTACAGCTCAGGTAACATGCAGGGAGCTCTATACTCCCCATCCAGACTCCATGGCACCACTCTAACGAGGCCCAGTGTCATGGGGTGGGATGTGGCTGCATTGGGGCTCTTGCAGGCAAGGCTGGATGGGTAGCAAAAGCCAGAGAGGGGTAACTAAGGACATGGTGCCCATCATCCCTACGCCTATGGGGTCCAGGCCACCTGCCCCTGGGGAGGAGGTGGCGGTGGGTCTAGGCTACCTCATACTGGGTATGGGCTCTTCTGTTAGTTCTAAAGCTGTTGGGCCGTGTCCCACTCTGAACAAGAGGTTATAGTATGGGATGCTAATAAGTGGGGGTGACTTATACGATGTCGTTTGTTGGCTCAGACAGGGCATTAAATGACACTGAATAAAGAGAAAATTCATTCTCTCAAAGTCTTTTGGAATCTTTTTAGCACCACACTGTCCCATACAGTAGCCACTAGTTACCTGTGGCTATTTAAATTTAAATTAATCAGAATAAAATAAAATTCGATTGAAAGCAGGGTCTCAAAGAGATGTTTGTACATCCATCTTGATAGCAGCATTATTCACAATAGCTGAGAGGTGGATGCAGCCCCAGTGTCCATCAACAGATAAATGGATAAACAAAATGCGGTCCATCCATACACTGGATTATCATTCAACCTTAAAAAGAAAGGATATTCTGACATCTGCTACAAGGTGGATGAACCTTGAGGACATGACGCTCAGAGAAATAAGCCAGTGACAAAAGGACAAATACTGTCTGATTCCACTCACAGGAGGTCCTAGAGGAGTCACGTCCATAGAGACAGGGAGTAGATGGTGGGGGCCAGGGGCTGGGGGAAGGGATGGGAAGTCAGTTAATGGGGACAGAGTTTCAGTTTGGGAAGATGAGAAAGTTCTGGAGATGGACAGTGGGGCTGTTCACATGACGGTATGAATGTACTTAATGCCACTGGAGCTGTGCACTTAATAACGGCTAAAACGGTAAATTTTTTTTTTTTTTTTTTTAAATTTTATTTATTTATTTATTTTTATTTTTGGCTGTGTTGGGTCTTCGTTTCTGTGCGAGGGCTTTCTCTAGTTGCAGCAAGCGGGGGCCACTCTTCATCGCCGTGCGCGGGCCTTTCACTGTCACCGTTTCTCTTGTTGCGGGGCACAGGCTCCAGACACGCAGGCTCGGTAGTTGTGGCTCACGGGCCTAGTTGCTCCGCGGCATGTGGGATCTTCCCAGACCAGGGTTCGAACCCGTGTCCCCTGCATTGGCAGGCAGATTCTCAACCACTGCGCCACCAGGGAAGCCCTAAAACGGTAAATTTTATGCTATGAGTATTTTACCACGATTTAAAAAATAAAATAATTAAATAAATTTAAAATGCAGTCCCACAGTTGCACTGGACACAGAAACTACATGCCGCTGGTGACTCCCATATCGGACAGGACAGATATAGACCATTTCTATCTTCACAAGAAGTTCATCAAGAACTTGCTTTAATGCCTCCTCACATGCACTAATTTTCCTTTTAAAGAGGAAGGAGGCCTCGTGGTCACAGCTTGGGGCCCAGGACAGGGAGAATTTTATAAGTGGGCTTTGATTTTCACTGTGGATCCCCAACTGTTCTCCGCAGAGAGCCAGAGGGCCCCAGTGAGCACCTGAGTCAGGCCCCGCCGCTCCTCTGCCCCACAGCCCTCCAGGGCTCCCACCTCCCTTGGGATAAAACCTCAAGTCCTCCCCTGCAGCCCACAAGGCCCTGCACGACCTGCCCCGTCCCCTCCCTGCCCTCCCCTCCTCCCTCTCTCCCCCTTGCTCATTCTGCTCCAGATACACGGGCTCTTCACTGTTCCTCCAACACACCAGGCATGGTCCTGCCCCTGGACCTTTGCACGGGCTGTTCTCTCTGCTGGCAAGCTGTTCCTTCAGAAACCTACATGGCTCCCTCTCACCTCCTTTGGGTTTTTGCTCAAGGGTCTCCTGGGTGAAACCCTCATTTTCATCCTAATTAAAAATTGCAGAGTTTATTCAGAATTTACAGATAGCTCCTATCCTACCTTCCAGACAAGAGCCTGGGGCTCAGAATCTGGAACTCTCTGAACAGTACTCCTAGGATGGGGGTCTAGAATGCCCTGGCCTGCCCATGACCTTGTCCTCAGCCTGGCCTGTCCCCAGCTGGCTCTGCCCCCCTCCCTCCAGGAGCTCAGAAATTCGCCCAGTGCACAGATGCCAGACAGGAAAATTAATTGGGCCTTGCTAGGGCTGCTCTCCCCGCTCCTCGTCAATAACAGCCGTAAAGCAGAATTTATGCAGCAGTGCTGGCTCCAGATGGAAACTGGGAGGAGGGGTAACGTTCTAGAAAAGTCAATCCCCTCACCACGGGAACAGGCGGCAGCTGGGGCTCCAGAACACCAGAGCCAACTTCCTGCTGCCTTTCTAGAGGTTGCACCTTTCCCTGGGTTGGGTGGGTGGGGAGGAAAGAAGATGCCCCCTGGCTTACCCAGTCCTTGGTCAGGAACCACTTACCTAAATATATTCCACATTTATAAGCACCTACCGTGGGTCAAGTGTTTTGGGGACATTAATGGTTTTAATTGGGAGTTAGGGATTACTTTTTATGTCTACTTTAACCAGCAGGGAAACTGGCACATAGAGGTTAAGCAACTTGCTTAAGGTCGCACAGCTGCTGCTCTCACACTCACCCCTGGCTTAGGGGTTTGTGGGGACCAGGATGTGACAAAGGCGATGTAGGCAGTCAGGGAAGATGTGACCTGCCAGCTGGAGGACACCAGGAACACCCCATCCTCATCACCACTGTGGCTGGGGATCTGGTTGGGGACCCAGCTTATGCACCTAGGCTCTACACAGTCACAGACTGATTTAGCTAAGGGCTGCTGGCCACAGCTAGAACTGTTGAATGGAACCTGATTTGAAGCCCTTGCATATGCCGATCCTTTGGTCTCCATTGCCTTTCCTCCCCTTTCCCTTCTGAGAAGGGGCTCTTCTAGGCATCCCTGGGAAGTTGAGTGGCCTGTGGGTTCAAAGCCTGGCTCTGCTGTGTGACTTTGGGGAGGTGTATTCCCCTCTCTGGGCTTAGCTTCCTCATCTGAAAAATGGAGATAATTGTGGAGTTGCACAGAGCAAATACAGTTAGCGGAGCTTCCAACCCTGACCAAGCGCTCGGCAAACGGGGGGCTATTTTATTACTATTCTTACTGTTTTTGTGTCACCCTCTGACTGCAGAGAGACACGAGGCCGTTACATCTCCCTCTCCCCGGAGCCCTTTCCGCAATCCCCGGACAAAACCCAGTGGCCTCCCTCTCCAGCAGACACTGCAGGGACAGTTTTGATGGACATGTTTTTTGCATGGAAAAAAACTGGAGGATTTGTATTTTGCCAAAAGTGTCATCGGAGAGAAAATATTTCCTTCATTTCTGGCGAGTGTTGATGTGTAAGAGCCAGTGGCTTGGTGGCGGGGGGGTGGGGGCTCCACACAATGGGGACCAGCCACAGGCACTGCAGCCCAGCATCCTCTTCAGCCTCCAGATCACCCTCCCAACCCTCCCCAAGCCCAGCTCCCCACCCGCTCCTCTCCGGTCTTTGTCTGGCTTTTCCCCTTGAGAATCTCACCGTCTCTCAGTCCCTTCACCTCTGTCTCCCTCCTCAGTGAGTTTGGAATAAGGAAATGACACAGGACCTGTGATTTGCAAAATGAGGAGTTTGCCTGGAGAAGGGGGTGAGTGGGAGGAGTGATCCAGGCAGAGAGGGAACAGCATATGCAAAGGCCCTGGGGCAGCACCGAGCCTGGTGTGTTGGAGGAACAGCCAGGAGGTCCGTGTGTCTGGAGCAGAGTGAGCGAGGGGGAGAGAAGGAGGAGGGGAGGGCAGGGAGGGGACGGAGCAGGTCGTGCAGGGCCTTGTGGGCCAGGGGGAGGCCTGGGTTTTATGGAGCCCTGGGAGGATGTTTGGGTTGTGATCTCCTTTATGTGTAAATATATCCCTTGGGAATGGGTTGGAGGGGTACAGAGTAGAGGTGTGGAGGCCAAGGAAGAGAGCCCTGGCCACCCAGCCTGGCTCGAGGGCAGAAAGATGAGGAACAAACACCCTCCCACACACGCTGGGAGGTGTCAGCAGCATCCAGTGAAACTCAAAATAAACCGAACTCAGCCTCTGCCCCCGTTCTAGAGTGACAGAGAGATATGTCCAGTCACTGTCACTTTGGCATTGAAGGACAGACCACCGGAAACTGCCCGAAGCCCACCACCGGGGTGGGTGACCCCTGCACCTCGGATAAGTGATGACTACACAGCTGTGACAGAGGATGAGGTCAGCTATGTGAGCAGGTGTGGACTGCTTAGGGACATGTGGACAGCGGTAAGAGGAAGCCACAGGACAATCATGTGGGCAGAGAAAGTTCTGGAAGCATTTGCATCAGAATGTCAACGGGGGGTACCCAAGGCAAGGGGTTTTATTTTGTTTTGTTTTGTTTTATTATTACTTTTTAAAATTTAGGTGAAATTCACATCACACAAAATTAACCAACCTGGTGGCATTAAGTGTATTCCCAATGTTATAACACTTTTGGTTCCAAAACATTCTAATCACCCCAAAAGAAAACTCAGTACCCCCCAAATATAGTGTTACGTCTTACATTGAAAAAATAATTTTTATTGTGGTTAAATACACATAAATGCCCCCTGCTCCTGGTGGCCCCAGGTGTTCCTTGGCATGTGGCAGCATCCCTCCAATCTCTGTCTCCATCTTCACGTGACCATGTTCTCTCTGGGTCTCTGTGCTCTCCTTTTTTTAAAATTTTATTTTATATTGGAGTAGAGTTGATTAACAATGTTGTGTTAGTTTCAGGTGTACAGCAAAGCGATTCAGTGATACATATACATGTATCTATTCTTTTTCTAATTCTTTTCCCAGTTAGGTTATTACAGAATATTGAGCAGAGTTCCCTGTGCTATACAGTAGGTCCTTGTTGGTTATCTATTTTAAGTATAGCAGCGTGTACACATATCAGTCCCAAACTCCCAATCTATCTCTCCTGCCCACCCTCCCCCTGGTAACCATAAGTTCGTTCTCTAAGCCTGTGAGTCTGTTTCTGTTTGTTTTTTTTTTTTTGCGGTACGTGGGCCTCTCACTATTGGGGCCTCTCCCGTCGCGGAGCACAGGCTCTGGACGCGCAGGCTCAGCGGCCATGGCTCATGGGCCCAGCCGCTCCGCGGCATGTGGGACCTTCCCGGACCGGGACACGAACCCACGTCCCCTGCATCGACAGGCGGACTCTCAACCACTGCGCCACCAGGGAAGCCCTCTGTTTCTGTTTTGTAAATAAGTTCATTTTTATTTTTTTTTTTAAGATTCTGCATTTAGGCAGTATCATATGGTATTCGTCTTTCTCTGTCTGACTTACTTCACTTAGCATAATAATCTCTGGGTCCATCCATGTTGTTGCAAATGGCATTACTTCATTCTTTTTAATGGCTGAGTCTCTCTTCTTTTTACATGGGTACCAGTCATTCGATTTAGGGCTCACCCTAGATGCAGGATGATTTCATTTCTAGATCCTGAACTAATTACATCTGCAAGGAGCTGATTTCCAAATAAGGTAACATTCTGGGGTTCCAGGTGATCATGAATTTTGCGGGGACACTATTCATCCCACCACACTATGTGAGGAACCATAGTCACGGGTTGCATTAGGATGAGGACATCTTTGGGGGCATATTATTCGGCCTCCCACATCATCTATCCTATTGTGTCCCTTCCCTGCTCAAAGGCACGGATCCTCATTGCCTTAGAATAAAATGGAAACACCTCACTGGGGCCCACAGGGCTCTACCTGGTCCAGAATCTGTGTTCTCCTCCCATATCCCTCTCCCCATCTCACTCGGTCTCCATTATCTTCACACAGGCCAAGTTTGTTCTTGCCTCAGGTCCTTTGCACTGGCTGTGGCCTCTGCCTGGAATGCCCTTTCTTACCTAGATCTTCTCACTCAGTTAGAACTCAAAGCTTACCACTGCAGAGAGACGTTCCCAGACCACCTGGGCAAAATCTCACCTCCCCCGTCTCCTCCCATGGCCTTTTACTATTGATAACTATAACTGCCTGGGTCCTCCAGTTCCCATCCTCACCTCTCATGGTCTGTCCTCCCCACAGCAGCCAGAGGGCACCTGTGAGCACCTGAGTCAGGCCCCACCCCTCCTCTGCCCACAGCCCTCCAGGGCTCCCACCTCCCTCACGGTAAAAGCCCAAGTCCTCCCCTCCGCCCACAAGGCCCTGCACGACCTGCCCCGTCCCCTCCCTGCCCTCCCCTCCTCCCTCTCTCCCCGTCGCTCACTGTGCTGCAGCCACAAGGACCTCTTTGCTGTTCCTCCAACACGCCGGGCACAGTCCTGCCCCAGGGCCTTTGCATGGACTGTGCCCTCGGCCTGGAATACCGTTGCTCAGATTCCCCCCACACACACATGGTTCCCTCCCTCACCTCCCTCAGGTGTCTGCTCAGATGTCATCTCCTCAGTGAGCCCCTCTTATCATTTCACCCTCTTCCGTCTCTGACATACTATACCTTCTCCCTGCTTCGTTGTTTTCCCCACAGCATTGATTATCCAACACACCATACAATTATTTATAGTGTTTATTGCTCATTGCCCATCCTCCCCTCTGGACTTGAGCCCTGAGAGGGCTGCTCCTGGGTCTGTCTTGGCCACTGCTAGTCTGCAACCTGAAACCCAGGGTCAGCAATAGGAGACACTCAGATGAGTATCTTCTGTGTAACACAGGTTGACTTACTTTCCATCCTGGAGCCTCAGTTTCCATATCTGTCTAATGGGGTTATGATCCATCCTTCCGTAGGTCTGTTGAGAGTCTCCGGCCATCCCCCAATTCTGCAGAAGCTCTTGGCCAGCTGGGCTCTGGCACACGGTAAGAGCCTGAGTTTCTCACTCTCATTCCATTACTCAGACCCAGCGTGGGAGGTGACAGCCCTGCAGATGCCACTGGCTCAGGCTGGACCACTGGGGCCAAGACACTGTCATATTTGGTAAATTGCAGGCAGGCGGCTCCCAACACTGCAGCACCAAAGACAGGCAGGGACGTGACAGGAAATTTTCTGGGCTCCCTTTTGAGACCTGGGGCTGGGCACAGAGTTGGAGGAATGGGAGACTTCCCTGTCCCTCTCTGGGTCTCAATTTCTGCATCAGCAAAAAGAAGAGACCTTGAGATTATTGAGGCATCTCTGAGTTCCTTCAGCCATATCCTACACTGAGTCTCTGACCAAATCCTTTCATGGCTTTGAGCCTCCATATGTAAAGTGCAGGGCTAAAAAAAGAAGAAATAAGGTCTGAACATGGCAGGTGGTAACCATTGGTCTCCTTTGCTCCTCCATTCCCAGCTCCCAGGACAGGGCCCAGAGCTCAACAAACAGTAATAGACCCTCCTTATGATAGCTAACCTTATTGAGCACCTACTGTATACCCGGCCCCACACTGAGAACATTATAAGTATTTTAGGTCTAATTTAAGCTTTAAAGCAGCCCTGTGATATAGGGTACAATTATTATCCCCGTCTTGCAAACAGGGAAACCGAGGCTCAGAGAGGTAAAGACAGTCACCTAAGGTCACACAGCCAAGAAATTGTCGAGGCTGAATTGCACTGGGTCCTCTGATCCCAAGTCTGTGTTCTAAACTGTCATACTCCACAGCCCCAGGAAACATCTGTCGAATGAATAAACGAGTGTTGATCCTTGGGAAGGGGGAGGGGGCTCTTGGCCACTTTCCATAATGACATAGGGGCCTCCAGTTTTTCCCCTGAGAGTAAGGTCATGCCCAGACCCCCTGCCACCCCCTACATCCTCTTGGCACATCTGCCACCTTGCAAAGAGGCAGCCAGGGAAACTCATTCTTCCATTGAACCCAGGGCAAAAGCTCCCCATATCCTTGAGACCCTTCTGGCAGGGGAAGGAATGAAGAAAAGACAGGAGAGAACAGGAGGGAAAGGAAAGCGAAGGGACGGGAGGGAAGAAGGGGGGAAATCTCCCCATGTGTCCACCTGCAGCCTCCTTTAAAAACAAAATATAAAAAAACGAGAGAGCTGCGTGTGTGCGCGCGTGCACGCACAGACCTATGAAATATTTAGGCGGCGCCCAATGTGTTTATGGCTGTAATTAATCTTGTGTCTTGTTGGCGGAGAGCAGAACGTTAAGAAATTACTTTTCCGGGCCTGGGTGAAGTGCGGGCTGGCGAGGCTCCTTTCCCCGGATGGAGGCTTGTGGAGCGCAAGGGTGGGGAGGAAGTGTATCTGGGGCAAGCTTGTGGCCCCGGACTGCAGCCTCAGGAAGATTCCCCCAAAATTCCCCCAACCCCATGCCTGTCCCCCACCCCCATTATGGTCACCCACGAACTTTGCAACCCAGCTGGTACCTCCTGCACCCTGGGCACTGGGCTAAGTGCTTGGCATTTTGGGGGAAGGGGTTATTTCATTCGTTTTTATAGCTTTATTGAGGTATAGTTTGCATACAGTAAAATGCAAATATTTGAAGGGTGAGTTGGATGTGTTTTCATGCGGGCACATCACCCCCGCCAGGTCCCTTGGGTCCCTTTGTAACTCCTCCCTACTGCCCCTCACCGCCCCCCCCTCCCATTCTTTTCAGGCAACCGCTGATCTGCTTTCAGTCACTATACGTTAGTTTGCATTTTCTGGGTATCACGTGGTGTGCATTCTTCCATCTGGCTTCCGTGTCATTTGTCTCAGGGCTTCGTTCCTCCCCACAGCTGAGGAATGTTCCATGGTTCGTATGGACCACGGTTTGCTTATCCATTTACCTGTTGATGGACAGTTTGGTGGTTTCCAGTTTGGGGCTGCTCTGGACTTGCAGGTACATGTCTTTGTACGGATGTGTGATCTCTTTTTCTTGAGCAGATCCCTAAGAGTGGAATTGCTGGGTCATATAGTAGGTGTGCGTTTCGCTTTTTAAGAAGTTAGTTTAAGCTTTGGAAACGTGATGACAGCACATGCGAAGCGCTGGGCGTGGATCGTCTTGTTCCATCCAGAAGACAGCTCAGTCGCAAGAAGGAGAGATTGAGGACAGGCCATGTGGCTGGGAAGTGGCAGAGCTGGGACTCGAACGCAGGGCTGTCTGTGCCCAGAACGTCACCCGTGGGCTGCACTCTGCCGAGCTGGGACAGAAGCGTGTGGCATTTCAACGTGTTTCTCTTTCCCAACTTGGCCATGAGCAACTCTGATTCTGCATGAGGGCCAGGTGTCCAGTAGGTGCTTAAAAAATGCAAGCAGAAACCAAGATGAGAGCCGTAAATCTGGCTGCAAATCAGTTCTCACTCTTTCCTGAGCTGAAACCCACAGTGGCTCCCCAGTGCCTTTAGGGTAAAGCTTAAATTCCATAATGCAACCTACAGGTTTGTTCAAATTCTGGCCCTATTCCTCTTCCACCCATGCCAGCCTCTCTATTTGCAGAATACCCAAACATGGTCCTGCCACAGGGCCTTTGCACCTGCCATTCCCTCTGCCTGGAATGCTCCACTCCTGAGTTACACGTGGGAAGCCTTCAGGTCTCAGCTCAAAAGTCACCTCCTCAGGGAAGCCCTCCCTGACTTCCCTGTCTAAATCAGCTCCACCCAGTCCCCTCTGTGGCATCCATCACCCTGTGATTTCCTCTTCCTAGCTCTTATTCCTCTCTGGAATTCTATGATACATTTATTTACTTAAAAAACTCATTACAGGGCTTCCCTGGTGGCGCAGTGGTTGGGAGTCCGCCTGCCGATGCAGGGGACGTGGGTTCGTGCCCCGTTCTGGGAAGATCCCACGTGCCGCGGAGCGGCTGGGCCCGTGAGCCATGGCCGCTGGGCCTGCGCGTCGGGAGCCTGTGCTCCGCAACGGGAGAGGCCACGGCAGTGAGAGGCCCGCGTAACACAAAAAAAAAAAAAAAAAAAAAAAAACAAAAAAACAAAAACTCATTACACATTTACATAGCACTCACTGTCTGCCCGACCTGGTTCTAAGCATGGACTTCACGTGTCTTAACTCATCTAAACTTTAAAATTATTTATTTATTTATTTATTTATTTATTTTTGGCTGTGTTGGACCTTTGTTGCTGTGTGCAGGGTTTCTCTAGCTGCGGCGAGCGGGGGGCTACTCTTCTCTGTGGTGTGCGGGCTTCTCATTGCGGTGGCTTCTCTCGTTGCAGAGCACAGGCTCCAGGCGCGCAGGCTTCAGTAGTTGCAGCACGTGGGCTCAGTAGTTGTGGCTCGCGGGCTCTAGAGTGCAGCCTCAGTAGTGGTGGCGCACAGTCTTAGTTGCTCCGCAGCATGTGGGGTCTTCCCAGACCAGGGCTCGAACTTGTGTCCCCTGCATTGTCAGGAAGATTCTTAA
Source organism: Phocoena phocoena (assembly GCF_963924675.1). Lineage (NCBI taxonomy): Eukaryota > Metazoa > Chordata > Mammalia > Artiodactyla > Phocoenidae > Phocoena > Phocoena phocoena. The sequence continues at coordinate 169,252,680 of NC_089221.1, forward strand.
CCACTGCACCACCAGGGAAGTCCCTCATCTGAGCTTTTAAACAACTCCGTGTGTTGGGTAGTGTTATTATCTCCATTTACAGATGAGGAAACAGACACGGAGAGGTTCAGGCCACACAGCCAGGAGGCATGTGAGCTCTGGGGGTATGTGCTCACGGTCTGTCACCCCCGCAGGACCAGCCTGAGCCATCCTCAGCTGTGCACCTGGTTCTAGCACAGAGTACGGTTCAGTGTGGTGGGTAAACAGACCCTGTTTTTACAGACGAAGCAGCAGAAGTTCCAGGGGGAGGTAACTTGCCTGGTGGCAGGGCCAGCTTTGAACCTGCTTCTTGGACCTGCTAACCCCATGTCCTGCACCATCCCCAGAGGACCCCCAAACTGTGAGCCCCAGAGCCTCCGAGCAGCTTCAGCAGGTGCTAGTTCAGACTGCGAACAGATGCTTGCTATTTTAAACCCACTGTTTAACTCATTAAGACAGCTGTTTCCCATCCCCAAAGTCGGCGGAATTAGAATTAAATTCATTCCAGAATTAAACACACACATACACACACGCATACCCTGCCACCATTTGGAGGCAAAACTTGTTAGCATTTAGGCAAGCTGTGCCTTCGAGCCTGGGGACGGGGCTTGGCTTCCGCCTGCCAAGTTAGATCATGGCCCAGTAGTTGCCAGTTGGGCCCAGAGGGCCCAGATTCCTGTGTTTACCCAGGTCTCCACCGTTAGAGTCCAACTGCCAACTGGATGTCCCCCTGGACTTCTCCCTGACCCTTCAGGCCCTGGGGGGCCCAGACAAAGCCGAGCGTTTGCACCTGAATTGGCTTTCCCTCCTGGGTCCCCATCTGAGGGACAGGCCTCCCACCGTCCCCTGCTGCTCACAGCGGAGTCCAGATCTCAGCTCCTCTTCTTCCTCTCCCTTCACCTCGGTCCAAACGGTCAGGACTCACTGGTGATGCCATTTCCAAACAGCTACTTCCCCTACTGCTACCGCACCAGTCCGAGCCTCCGTCACCTCCAGCTTGCCCCTGCCTCCTTCCTGGGCTGCTGGCTTCCACCCTTACCCCCAGCTGACTGTTTTCCTTCAGCAGCCAGAGGGATTTTCCTAGAGTCTCAATTGGATTATGCCACTCTCTCGCTTAAAATCCTCCAGTGCAGTGCTGTCCGGTAGAACTTTCTGTGACTGATGGAATGTTCTAGACCTGTGCCACCAAACACAGTCACCCACAGGTGGCACGTGTGAGTGAGGAGCTGAATGGTTAATTTTATTTCATTTTAATGAACTGAGATAAGCCCAGGTAGATGGTGGCTGCCGTATTGGTCAGTGCAGCTGTAAAGTCTCTTCAGCTAATGCTGTCGGCCTGTCCAGATCCCCTGGGCCCTCACCATTTCCCTGCACTGCTGGGAGGCATCCCAGCTCTGACTCTCTGCCTAAGCCTGCTCTGCTCACACCCATGGCAGGTGAGAAGTATCTCAGAGTTCGTGCCATTCCCTCCAGCAGCCCCCAACCAATGGCCGGCAGGAACAGGAGTGTAAATACCCCAGCTCCCTCATTCCCAGAGCCAGGCAACTCTGAAGTTCACGCTCTGCAGAGGTCCCCAATGGGACTGAGCCCCATCTGCCCACCACAGTCACCTACTCACGAATGCACCCTGGATGGGCTTCTTCCCATCCCTCCCACACTCCCTCACTCCCTCCTGGGGCTTCCTGGGATCACCTCCCACATAAACTGCTTGCACCCGAAACCTGTCTCAGGGCTGCTTGCAGGGAGCCCAGATAGGCCAGGCTCTGCTCCTCCCCCTGCTTCCTCTCCCTCTTCCTCCCCATCGTCCTTCATTTTAGTGCCTTAAGCCTCTTTGGTTGTTTATTTAAAAAATGTTTTCTTTCGGAATAATTTTAGATTTACAGAAAAGCAGCAGAAATATAAGTGGCATTCCTGCATACCCTCCAACCAGCTTCCCCTAATGTTAACATCATATGTAACCCGGTAAGATGATGAAAACCAGCAAAGTAATACAGGTACAATATTACTAACAAACTTACAGACCTTACTGAAGTTTTACCATGAGTGTCCAGGATCCCACCCAGGATCGCTCAGTGAATCTCATCGTCATATCACCCTGGCGCCCTTCACTCTGGAACACTTCCTCAGTCTTTCCGTGTCTTCCATGACCTTGACATTTATGAAGAGCACTGGCCAGGGATTTTGCAGAAGGTCCCTCAGTTCTGATCTGTCCAACGTCTGCTCACGGTTGGACTGGGGTCGTGCGTTTTAGCCCAGAATCCCACGAGGGTGATGTTGCATCCTTCTTGGTGTAGGATGTCAAGAGACTCAGGAAGTTGCTCTATCTCATCACCAGTGATGTTAACCTTGATCGCGTGGTTAGGACAGCACCACATTTCCCCCCTGGAAAGTTACCTTCTTACCTTTCAAATCTGTAAATATCGTGGGAGGGTTACTTTGACAATATGTAACCAGCCTGTTTCTCCTTAAACTTTCACCCACACCTTCTAGCATTCTTCCATTGATTGGATACTTAGACGCTTTATCTTATCTCCACATTGTCTTGTGAAACGTTCTCATTCACTTGTTTGAAGCTTTTCTTCCTCTGCTGGACAGAGCCTCCTAGAGGGTGGGGGCTGGGTCTGTCCCAGTCGCTCCTGTGTCCCCAGTGCCTGGTGCACACACAGCAGGTGCATGAGCAAATATTTGATTTGAAAGGACACCAATCAACAAATCCCAGGTGCTCATGAAGTATGATTTGGTGGCACCCCAAGGATGTTCTAGAAGCGAAGGCCTTCCCTCACTTCGGGCTTCCATTCAAATGTCCCCACCTTGGGGAGCCCTTCCCTGAGTGCACCAACTAATGCTGCCTGATTTCCTTCATAGCACGTCCCACCTTGAAATTATTTTTTTTGCTGGTTGATGGTTTATTCATTCAGTTAATTTGTGTCCTGGCTATCTCCCCTCCTCTCAGCTAGAATATAATCTCTGTAAATTCAGGAGTTTTGTCTTGGTCACTACTGTGTACCCATCACCTGGCACATTGTCCTGTGCAGACAGACCCCTCCCCTCAGCAATGTTTTCTGTCTTCACAAATTTAATTATTCTATCATAAAAACTGGGACCTCGGGCTTCCCTGGTGGCGCAGTGGTTGAGGGTCCGCCTGCCGATGCGGGGGACACGGGTTCGTGCCCCGGTCCGGGAAGATCCCACATGCCGCGGAGCGGCTGGGCCCGTGAGCCATGGCCGCTGAGCCTGCACGTCCGGAGCCTGTGCTCCGCAACGGGAGAGGCCGCAGCAGTGAGAGGCCTGCATACAGCAAAAAAAAAAAAAACAAACAAAAAGAACTGGGACCTCGGAGAGGAAAGGTGGGAAGACACATGAAGCCAGCTGACCTCAGACAGCAAGTCTGTGATGGGCAGCTGGATGCCTCGCCCAGCAAGGGCAGGAGGTTTGGGGAGCCTGGGGCGTGGAAGATGGTCCCTCCTCCTCTTAGCTGTGGCACTTGGGGAGGATGGTCCCCCCTTTGCATGCTAGCTTCCTCCTGGCAAAAGTAGGAAAAAGCACAGCCCCAAACTCAAAAGACAGTGGGAAGGTCCATTGGCAATTGTGTTCAGAGACTGTTGGCTCTGCATTGATGCCCTTCATTTTACAGATGGGGAGGTGTGATGCTGAGACTGGGAGGGACTTACTCAGCCAGTAAGTGAGGACTGTGCTGGGCCTTAAACCCAGCTCCCCTCTCTCACCATGTCACAGAGATGTGCCTTTGCTTTCAAGCTGACAAAACCCACTGTGGGTTATCTGCTGTGGGCCAGGTGTGGGACTGAGAAGTGGGGGATGAGAGAGAGGCAGGCAGAGAAAGACACAGAGAGACAGACACACACACAGAAAGTAGCATGAGAGACAAGAAAAGAGAGTAAATTAGACAAGGAGACACAGGGACAGGGTGACAGAGACCAAAAAACTTACATAGGGAGACAGGGACAGACAGAGACAGAGACAGAAATCTCAGGACAAGGACTTACAGCAGAGACAGATAGTAACAAATAGAGATATTGACACAGAGACATAGAAAGACTGAGACAGAGAGAAAGTTAGAGAGAGAGGGACAGAGACAGAGGCAGAAACAAAAGAGGCAAAGACAAAAAGCAACCCTGACTGAGACACAAAGATAGAGAAGGAGGGAGAGAGAGACATAAATAGAGATACGTAGAGAGGAGAAACAGAGAGACAGAGGGGCCCAGGGCAGCCTTCCTGTGGATAACTCACTGGCAATTTATCAAGGACCCCTGACAGACCTCCAAGTCCACCCCCCTCCAGCTCAAGCCCCAGCCCCCTGGGGCCACACGGGTTTCCTGAATCGCAATCCTGCTGGATGGGTATGTGTACTGCATGCCCGCCCATGTATGTGCAAGTTTAGCATCCAATTTACAGGAGATGCACCAAGGAAGGAATATGATGTGACTCTGACTTCTGGAGAAATCAGAGTGAACACTGGCACATCTCATCACCCCATCTGATATGTGCTTTATAACTAACAGTCAGAGGAACCAGTCATCTATGGTATGTCCCCTCCAGCATAATCAAAGTAGGTTCTTGCTAGAAATATTTGGGGAAGGAGACAGCATGAAGCAGAAAAAGAAAATCAAACTTACAGTTGATCCTAGTGTCTTCTCCTATGAGGTTCTGGAAGACTCACCACTCCCCTATGAGGTTTGTTGTGTGGGGATAGACATCCTCTCTCAGGCAAAAAGAGGCATATAACTGGCTCATGTCACAGGGGTACACGTCTGTATGGCCCTCAGGCTCAGATGGACTGAAGTGCTCAAATGACGTTTTTAGGACCTGGGTCTCTCCTGGTCTCTTTGTTCTGCTTTCTTGTGCATTCTTCTGTTCTCAGGCAGCGTCTTAGGTTGGGTTGGCCTAGGAGCAGACCCCAAAGCAAGGATTTGAATGCCAGTTATTTATTTTGGAAGTGATCTCAGCAAACACTGGGAGGGGAGTGGCAAGAGGGAGACAGGAAAAGGAAGGCAACCCATGAAGGAAGCATTGTCAGGAGCAAGTTATCATGGGGACAGTTGGGGCCCAGTCTCACTGGGGGCCTCTAGGAGATGGTGAGGGATGTGCACCCCAGAGTCATCTCATTTGAGGAGCGAGAGATGGGGCATTTGTCCACTCGCCTCCATTTTTCATTGTTTCTGGGCTGCTCCTCAGGGTGTTAATTCCCTGGCACACCAGAAGAGACTTCAGAAGGAGTGCCACCTGGGACTTCCCTGGTGGTCCAGTGGTTAAGACTCCACGCTCCCAATGCAGGGGGCTCAGGTTCGATCCCTGGTCAGGGAACTAAATCCTGCATGCCGCAATTAAGACCTGGTGCAGCCAAATAAATAAATATTAAAAAAAAAAAAGGAGTGCGACCCTGCCAACACCTTGATCTTGGACTTCTGGCCTCTAGAAGCACAAGATAATACATCTGTTCTCAGCCACCCAGTTTATGGTACTTTGTTACAGCAGCCCTAGGAAACTAATACACCCTATTTATCAACTGCCCATCTTTGGAGAACTCTTTCTTCTTGTCCCCTACTATCATGCACCTGTTCCTTTACCCTAAGGATCTACATTTTATCTTTTTTTAAAAAGAAAATTTTGTGAGAGTCATAAACGAAAAACCCATATCTCTTGCCACGAAGGGATGGGACTCACAAGAAACAAAGACACAAAAAAACAAAACGGATGTTTTAAAATGCCAACGGGGCCAAGGACCTGTCTCTTAGGGAAATTAGCAATTGCCAGAAAGATATTAAAGACTGTAGCACCAAACAAGTCTTTCTTGAAGTAAGCCCCGGGGGGAGACATTCATGGTCACCTCCCCTTTTGTCCTTCACACCCACTCACTCATTCAGGGATATAGTTCCCTCTTAGTCTCTCTGTCCTATTCCCCAGTCCCTCCCCTGATGCTACAGCTGCCTCCTTGGCTTCTCCACCTCTTTCTCTCTTTCTACAACCCACCCTCCACGCAACAACCAGAGGGCTCTTTCAGAAACATAAATCTCTTTTATTTCAGGAGGAATAAGTGAATTTATTCCCATCGCAAAAGATGCAAACAGTGCAGAAATATATAGAGCAGAAACGGGAAACAAAATCCAGTCATGTCCCGCCTCTACTCTAAACTTTCTGTGGCTCCTCGTCATTCTCTGTGTAAACCCCAAGGCCATCGACATTCAAGGTTTGGGTCTGGTCCTGCCCCTCCTTCCCCCATCTCTCTCCTATCCTTGAGTAAGACCCTCTTTTTAGCCACTCTGAATGGCTTGTCATATCCAACCATTCAGCTCTCTCTCTCTCTCTCTCTCTCTCTCTCTCTCTCTCGCTCACCTCAGGACCTTTGCACATGCCATTTGCATCCCCAACATGCTGTTCTCTGCCCCCTTACACCAACTTCATCCTTACCCTCCAGTCTCAGTGCGGTGACACCTCATGTTTTTTTGGCCTCACCCAGATGCAGACCCTAGGACAAGGATTCCATTGTGCCTTCACTTCTACAGCTGCCATAACCAGGGGATTCAAAACAACAGAAATTTATTCCCTCACAGTTCTGGAGGCTGGAAGTCCAAAATCAAAGTATCAGCCCAGTTGATTCCTTCTTGCAGGTTCAGAGGGAAAATCTGTTCCGTGCCTCACTCCCAGCTCCTGGTGGTTGCTGGCCACCCTTGGCATCCCTTGGCTAGTAGACACATCCCTCCAATCTCTGCCTCTGTTGTCACATGGCCTTCTGCCTGTTTCACTCCTGTGTCTCTTCTCTATCATTGGCCGAGGCCTGCTCTGGGAGGTATTAGACCAATTGAGAAAACCTAAAGAATAAGTAGCCAGCCTGGCAAACTATGGTTGAGGAGAGAGAATTCTGTTCCTGGCAGAGGGAACAGCATTTGCAAAGTTCTAGAGGTCAGCAAATCATGATGCATTTAGAACATTGAAAAGCACTGAGGGGACTTCCCTGGTGGCACAGTGGTTAGGAATCTGCCTTCCAATGAAGGGGACATGGGTTCAAGCCCTGGTCTGGGAAGATCCCACATGCTGAGGAGCAACGAAGCCCATGCGCCACAACTACTGAAGCCCATGAGCCTAGAGCCCGTGCTCTGCAACAAGAGAAGCCACTGCAATGAGAAGCCGATGCACCGCAACGAAGAGTAGCCTCCGCTCACTGCAACTAGAGAAAGCCCGCGTGCAGCAACGAAGACCCAACGCAGCCAAAAATAAATAAATAAATAAACAAATAATTTTTTAAAAAGAAAGAAAAGCATTGAGGCTTTGGAGATTGGCAGGGGCTTGACCATGGGAGAGCTTGTAGGACACAGAAATGAACATGGACTTTATCTGGAGGGCAATGGGGAGCCATGGGAGAGTTTAGAGCATGGGAGAGACCGGAGGATTGAGATTTTAGAAATATCCCTGGCTGGCATGTGGTGATGAACTGAAAGAGTTGTGAACTGGAGGCAGGTCTGTTATGGGAGAATGAAAAAATTCAGACCCTATGCTGAATGCCAATCAGGCATTCTCTCATTTAATTCTCATACCACCAGCCCTACAAGACGGGTTTCTCACCATCACACCCATTTTACAGATCTGGAAGCTGGGGCCCAGAGAGCTTAAGTGACTTATCTGGCATCACACAGCTTGTCAATGACAGAGCAAGGAATCAGGGCTTGAGTAGGCTGCCCAGCCAGGTGGCAGACTCACGGTGGGAGATTTGGGTATGAGGAGTTGGGGGGTCATGAGGCTGATGGCCAGGGCTCTGGCTGAGGGATGAGGGACAGCTGGAGACCCGGCTAGAAAGGAAGCTCTGACCTGAGAGAATAAAGCCAGTGCAGGTGCTGAGGACTTGGACCACCCACTCCTGCCAGCCCAGCCCTGACCTTGGCACTTCTCCCTCCCCCCATATCAAGTCAGTTAGACTCTGAGGACATATGAACTGAGAACCTGAAGGGTGAGAAAGAGCCGATCACAGGGAGAAAGGGTATTCCAGGCTGAGGGAACAGCCTGTGCAAAGGCCCTGAGGCAGGACCGGGCCTGGTGTGTTGGAGGCACAGCAAGGAGACCCATGTGTCTGGAGCAGAGTGAGCGAGGGGAAGAGAGGGAGGATATCTGGGATTTGGGCTCTAAGACCTCATGGGCAGAGGGTGCCCTGAACAAGTCTGAGTCCCCTGGAAATCTCTAAAGGGGGGGGAAATTAGCCCCTTCCTCAGTGGGTCCCTAGGAGGCTTGGGGAGATGATGTTGGCGGAATGTAAGTGTGAGGGCCGGATCCAAGCCATGGGGTGGTGGTGGGGCAGCCGCCAGCCCACTTTGTGGCACCTCTGGGCCTTACGAGGTCCAGGAGCTGGGGATGCTCTGAGCCTTCCAGAAGTTTTTGCGAAGGTTGCCCAGCCCCCCAGGAATTCTGTCTTGGTGGGGGGTGTGGGTGAGGGACCAGGATGTAACAGGATGATGTCACAGAGGCCAGGGGCATCTAGAACTCTGGGTGCTCCTGGTCTCAGCGTCATCTGCTAGGAAGGCCGCCTGGGTAGGTCAGCTCCTCCTGGGACCAGCCTTCAAAGACACAATGCAGGCTGGGCTGCCACCAGGAGCTGTTTCTGTCTAGGGCCACGCAGGTCCCAGCTGTTCCGCCTAACTGCCTATGAGCCACCCGTTCAAGCTCCATTCACACCCCAGCCATGGACCCCCTGGGAGGTCCTGGAGATGCCTGGAGGCCTCCTGTCCGTGGTCCCCAGCGGGACCTAGCTCCACACCACAGCCAGAGGAGGAGGGGCTGGCCATGGGGCAGCCCTGGCCAGTCCTGGCCCTGGGGGCAGTCAGGTTCTCACTGATCCTTCTGGGGCTGCTGGTGCCCACACAGGCGGTGGTGCGAGCCGTGCTGGATGGTAACTCAAGCACCGTGGAGTTTGCGGACCTGCCGGCCCTGATCGGGGTGCCCCTAGCCCCCGAAGGTGTGCGGGGCTACCTGACGGAGGCCAGACCGGCCAACGCGTGCCATCCCATCGAGGGCCCGCGGCTGGGCAACGGCTCCCTGGGTGCCATCGTGCTGATCCGCCGGTACGATTGCACGTTTGACCTCAAGGTGCTGCACGCCCAGCAGGCCGGCTTCCAGGCGGCCGTTGTGTACAACGTGCGCTCTGACGACCTGGTGCTCATGGCCTACGTCTACGAGGACCTGCGGTGCCAGATCACCATCCCCTCGGTGTTCGTGGGCGAGGCCACCTCCCAGGACCTGCGGGTCATCGTGTGCTGCGATAAATTGGTCCACATCCTCCTGCTGCCCGACCACCCGGCCTGCCCGGACCTGGACTGCCACCCCATGCTGGCCATCTCCTGGGTGCTGGGCTGCGTCCTGGCCCTGCTCGTGACCGCCTTCTTCGTTCTGTGGTATCTATGGAACTGGCTGCGGGCCTGGTGGGCCCGCGGGCCAGTGGTCAAGGCGTGGGCCAGCCAGAGGGCCCAGGTGAGCACTTTCACGAGGCTTCACGACCTGTGTGCCATCTGCCTGGATGAATACGAGGAAGGTGACCAGCTCAAGATCCTGCCCTGCTCCCATACCTACCACTGCAAGTGCATCAACCCCTGGTTCTCCCAGCCCACCCGGCGCTCCTGCCCCGTATGCAAGCAGTCGGTGGTCAGCACGGAGGACAGCTCTGACTCCACCGTCAGCAGCTATGGGTACGAGGAGGACCCCTCGCTGCCTGGTCACCGCCCCCCGATCTGGGCCATCCAGACCCGGCTGCGATCCCGGAGGCTGGAGCTGCTGACCTGAGCCAGCACCCCCCACCACTGGAGTGCCACCTCCGTGGGGGCAACTGAGACCAGCGAATCCTTGGAGGGGCCTCCAGAACCCCTCTGAGGCCCGCTGCCCCTGGCTGGTGGAGATTGGGGCGGGGAGGGTAGAAGTGAGGAGTGTTTCTAGTCTGGAGACTAGATAATAAAGTGAGTTTGAAAGCGGATTCTTGCCCTGGCTGCTGTGGGGCGGACTGGCCCGTCATGCCACGCGTGTGGCAAGCTGAGCCTAAGGCTGGCTCCTGGCATCTGTGGGCGAGTGAGGGTATATGGGGGCGGGGGGGCGGTATTCTCAGGGCTGCTGTGTATCATGTCCTTGGTGGCCCTGCGACAGGGCCCCTGTGCCTCCGTTCCGATACTGGGCACAGGAGTGGCTGATTTCCCACATGCTTATTATTCATTTAAATCTTAAACAAAAGATAAACTTGTTACTTTGGAATAATTTTAGCTTTACAGAAAAGTTGCAAAGGGACTAGAGATAGTTTCCATGGACGCCTTGCCCGGCTTTTCCTGAGTGTTCATGTCTTACATCAGCATAGCACGTTTGATTCAACCGAGAGAGCACCTTGGGTAGGTTACGATGAACTGAACTATGGATTTAATTTGAATTTCCTCAGCATTTCAACTATTTATAGTGGAAAGTGTCAAACACACCCAAGTAGAAAGAATGGAATAACGACCCTCCCCACGTGTACCCATCACTCAGATTCAATGATTTTCTACTGGCCACTCTGGTTTCCTCTATTCTTCCTCCTCTTTCGCTATTTTGATGCAAATCCCAGATGCTTTTTCATCTGTAAATGTTTCAATTTGTGTCTCTAAAGCAGTAGTTCTCAGCTGAGGTGGGGATGTTGTCCTCCCGGGGACACTGGGCAGTGTCTGGGGACATCTGTGGTCATCATGACTGGGGTTGGCTCCTGGCATCGAGGGCGTGGGACCAGGGAGGCTGCTCCCCACCCCACAGCATCCAGGACGGCCTCGCCTCAGAGAATGATCTGGCCTGCAGGTCCACAGTGCTGAGGGGAGAGACCCTGCTTTATAAGATAAGACCCCTTAAAAAACTCCGCACACTCCAGTATCATATCCAGAATAATGATTCCTAAATAGCGTCAAGTATCCACCTAGGCAGCACATGGAAATGTACACGCTTACAATATACAATTTTTGTAGACTCTTTGAATCAGGATCTAGATAGAGTCTACGGTTATTGCTGATGGTCTCCTAAGTCTCTGTTAATCGAGAGCTTCTCTTGCCATCTTTCTCTCTTAAATTTTCCTTGCAATTTGTTTATGTGAGGCCACCAGGTCATTCACCCTGCACAGATGACCCGGATCTGGGTTTTGCTGAGTGGGTGTCCCTGTGGTGTCGTTTCACAGATGCGTCCGTCCCCCGTAGCTTCTGTTAATTTGTAGTTGAATTCAGAGACCAGCTCAGATGTGGTTTAATTTTATGGCGGACAGATAAGGTGTTTCTTCAGGTCCCAGTGCATGCTCTTCTCAGAAGGGTTGGGCCGGTGAAGGGGGTCTTCTAGGCAATGAATGAGGGGCAGATGCTAGGCTTGAGGCAAGCATGATCAGGAAGGTCCAGGAGGGAATATTATATAGAATTTCTCAGAGGGCACAGTGTACTGGTGATAGTGGGATCTGGACCCGGTAGTCTGGTCTTGGTGGATTCATGAGGGAATGTCTGTGTTTGGTCAAATGTCTTCTTTTTCATTCACGGGAGTGGTTTTCACTTGTGCTTTGCGGTCTGTACTTCACTACATAGCTGGGAACCTCCAAGGTAGTTCAGAGGAAGGGGGTCTCTTCTTGGATGGATGATGGCAGAGTGGGCTGCTGGCCACAGCTCTCTGGTGTGTATGGGGTGGGCAGGGGCACAGAGACGTGGACAGAGGTCCTTGCACGGGATGCTTGGGACATGGCAAAGACCTCCCACCCACCTTTTGAGGGACTTTGCTCCTAGCCTGATGGCCCTAAGGCCGCAAAAGGAAGCTGCATTATTCAGAGAACACTGCCTTGGTCCCTGTGGGTGGCCCAAAGCTGCCAAGAGCTGTGGGAGGCCAGAGCTGCCAAGCAGGGACAGGCCTCTCTGTCCGGCAGGCATGGGCTGGGATGAGGATGGAGAAGTGGAGACAGGGAGGAACGTGTGTAGCAGTCAAGCTTGCAGTTGGCCGTGGGATCTGAGACCTGCCCAGAGCAGCTTAAGCACAGAGAGTTATTTGCTCATGAACTTGAGTAGTCAGTCCGGGGATAGCATGGAGGCTCCACGGTGTCCAGGGCCCGGGTTTCTTTTATCTTATTGTTCCACATCCTTAGCAAGTGACCTTCTCCTCATGGGACAAGGCAGCTGCTTGAGCTCTTGCCATCACATCTGCCTGCCAGTCAATGAGGAGGAAGAGGTGAGGAAGGGCTCGCCCTCTCCCTTTAAGGACACTTCCCCAGAAATCCCATACACCACTTCTGCTCACACCCCATTGGCCAGAACTTAGCCATGTGGCCACACTTGCCTAAAAGGATGCTGGAAAATGTAGTCTTTATTCTGAATGGCCAACGGTCCAGCAGAAAACCAGGGGTTCTACTACCATGGAAGAGAGAACAGATATTTGGGGTGGCCAGCATGCCTGCCACTGGTCCACAAGAGCTGTCCAATACATGTTTGTTGAATAAGTGAATGAATGAATGACTGAATGAATGAATCCCCACACCTCTAAGCCTGAGCATCCTTCAAGGTCACAGGCACCACAGGGGAGCAGGCACATCCCGGTTCACCAGAGAGATGACCTTTCTCACGACCATGCCAGCGGAGGGAATGAGCTCACCATTACCAGGGATGAAACCCAGCTCTTACCGAGGCCCTACTGTGCTCCAGGCCCCAGGCCACATGGCTTCTTTCCACTATTAAACCTCTCTGAGCCTCGGTTTTCCCATCTGTAATATGGGGGCAGTAACAGCACCTGCCCTGCAGGGTTCCCCAAGCATGCACAGTGCCTGACACTGTCGGTATTTGTTGATTGACTAAGTGACCTGCCCACAGCCCAGCTATAATATTGGGTGATCAGTACTGTGATGGGGGAATCATAGGCACTGTGTTAACCCAAAGGGAGGTGCCTGACCCAGCCCAGAGAATCTGGGAGGCTTGCTGCAGGCAGTGTCTTCTAGACCGAGAGCAGAAAGAGCAGGAAATCAGCTCCTTGAAAAGGAAAAGTGAACCTGGCAGCTGGAACAGCATGGGCAAAGACCCCAGGCAGCCTAGTCTGGCATCCAGTGGGTGCTTAATAAGTGTACACAGAGGTCCCTGCCCACAGTACCCTCTGAGAAGAGGCCTCAGCATCACCCCAGACTCCTCAGTCCCCCCACAGCCAGGTCTGGCCCCTTCTCCAGCCGTCTCCGGGAAAGCCGGGCGCTGCTAAGGATGGCCAGCTTAGTGAGGCCAGCCTGTGCCAGCCCCGTCAGCCCCGCCTTGACTGCTGCTTTAGGTAAGCACAAGCAGAGGCTGCCTCTTGTCCGTCCAGGGCATGCCCTGGCTGTGTTTGTCTAAGGGGGAGTATGGCCAAATGGGGAAACTGAGGCTCAGAGGACAGGGGACCAACCTCAGTGATGGGGGTGGCCTCAAGGATAACAGTAGCCACCAGCACGACTACGGAGCACACGCGGCATGGCGGGTCCTGCGCCATGCTCTTTCCGGCACTGACTCCTTGCATCCGGCGCCAGGTTCCTATGCATATACCCATTTTCCAGAGGAAGAAACTGACTCCGTGAAAGAGGATGTAGCCTTCGCAGGGCCACACTCCTGCACCCGAGACAGTGCCCTCCACTTAAATGGCTCTAACTTTGTTTTTTAAATATGTTTTTAAATTTTATTTTATTTTATTTTTGGTTGCGTTGGGTCTTCGTTGCTGCACACGGGCTTTCTCTAGTTGCAGCGAGCAGGGGCTACTCCTAGTTGCAGTGTATGGGCTTCTCATTGCAGTGGCTTCTCTCTCTTTTTTTTTTTTTTTGCGGTACGCGGACCTCTCACTGCCGTGGCCTCTCCCGTTGCGAAGCACAGGCTCCGGACGCGCAGGCTCAGCTGCCATGGCTCACGGGCCCAGCTGCTCCGCGGCACCTGAGATCCTCCCGGACCGGGGCACGAACCCGTGTCCCCTGCATCGGCAGGCAGACCCTCAACTACTGCGCCACCAGGGAAGCCCGCAGTGGCTTCTCTTGTTGTAGAACATGGGCTCTAGGCGCAGGGGCTTCAGTAGTTGTGGCTCGCGGGCTCTAAAGCACAGGCTCACTAGTTGTGGCTCATGGGCTCAGTTGCTCCACAGCATGTGGGATCTTCCTGGACCAGGGCTCAAACCCGTGTCCCCTGCATTGGCAGGCAGATTCCTAACCACTGCACCACCAGGGAAGCCCTATATATTAATTTTCATTGAAATATAGTTGCTTTACAATGTTGTGTTAGTTTCTTGCTGTACAGCAAAATGACTCAGTCATGCGTATACACATATCGACTCTTTTTCAGGTTTCCTTCCCATTTAGGTCACCACAGAGCACTGAGTAGAGTTCCCTGTGTTATACAGTAGGTCCTTATTAGTTATCTATTTTATTTTATTTTATTTATTTATTTTTAAGATTTTTCTTTGATGTGGACCATTTTTAAAGTCTTTATTGAATTTGTTACAATGTTGCTTCTGTTTTATGTTTTGGCTTTTTGGCCACAAGGCATGTAGGATCTTAGCTCCCCGACCAGGGGTCAAACCTGTACCCCCAGCTTTGGAAGGCAAAGTCTTAACCACTGGACCGCCAGGGAAGTCCCAGTTATCTATTTTATACATAGTGGTGTATATATGTCAATCCTAATCTCCCAATTCATCACCCACTTCCCCTCCTTGGTAACCATAAGTTTGTTCTCTACATCTGTGACCCTACTCTGCTTTGCAAATAAGTTCATCTCTACCATTTCTGGATTCCACATATAAGCGATATTATACGATATTTGTTTTTCCCTTTCTGACTTGCTTCACTCTGTATGACAGTGTCTAGGTCCATTCACGTCTCTTCAAATGGCTCTATTTTGTTCCTTTTTAAATGGCTCTAACTTTGGATTCTGCATTCTGCTGGCCACCAGCTCCCGATGTGTGTGTCATGGCTCCAGCTGTCTGTCTGTACAACAATTGGTGCTGACCGCCTACTTGTTCAAGCTTGTGCTGGGCACACTAGACATAGCAGTGACCAAGACAGACCCAGTCCCTGCCAGCATGGGACTCCCAGTCTGGTGGGAGGAATGGGCCATGACAAAGCAGTGACAGTGTGACTCGGGGGTGATGGGGGAGGCACAGGTGCTGTGAGGGTCCACAGGGGCACTTGCCCCAGCCTGGAGGGTCATAGAAAGCTTCTCAGGCAGAGGGCATCTACCTCAAGACCTGAGGGATAGAACAGAAGCAATTGGGCAGGGCTGGGAAGGGTGTTCCAGGAGGAGGGAACAGCATATGCAAGGACCCAGAGTCCTACAAGGCCCAAGGGCTCTCAACTTTATTGGACACACACCCTCCTCAATATGCATACATATTTTTAGTAATAACAAGTAATGACACTTCAAGTTCATAGCAAAGCTCCCTTCAGCAGCCTGAAAACGCTTGGGCCCAACTATCCAAAAAGACAAATGGAATTGGGTCCTATTGTAATCAATCCTATTTTCCAGATGAGAAAACAGGCCCAGAGAAGTTAAGTGACTTGCCCCAGGGTAGAGAGCTGAGAAGGGACAAAGCTGGGTGGATGGCGGAATGAGAGGCAGAGTGACGCCCCCACTCCCAGTTCAGGCTGCTTAGGGCATCCCTCACCCCTGGCTCTGACCCAGCTCTTCCTCCAACCTCCTTTGGCGGGTGCCAATCCACTCCAATGTGACCTGAGGATAGTGTGTTCGTCACCCCCTCTGCTCCACACCCTCTGCTCCTTATGATACAACCAGTGAAAAGCAGATTCCAAGGAACTCCCAGCAACCACTGGAGGCAGCTGCAAAATGGTGTGGGCCACAGGGAGGCTGGCTGCCCAGATCTCAGTCCTGATGGCATCTGGAAGGGAGGTTGTAAAGGTTGTGATTTATCACCTGACCCTCCTCCTCTGTCTCCACCTCGTCCCCACGCCCTGTCCTCTTCCTAGCCCACCCCTCCCAGCCAGGCCCAGGATGGGAGGACGCTTTTAGGAACAGATGGCTGCCTTCCTTGCCCAGGACTCTGCCAGTTAATTAACGCCGCCTGTAATTAAACTTCCCACAAATTAGCTGTCAGCTACACTAAAGGGAACCGTCCCTCTCAAATGCCACCTTGACTTGCTGAATTGTGAGCCTTGCCGACAAAATAATTAAAGGCAGAGGGAGGCAACCAAAATTTGGAGGCTTTTTTTTTTTTTTTCCTTTTCTAAATCTCTATCAGTGTCTGTGGCCAAATGCTCCCACCCCGGACTTGGGAATACAACCAGGCTGTTTTCTGAGGTTCAATGTATTTCCAAAACAATTTCTTTCCATTGTGAAGAAATTTTTATTGTGCACCTATTGTGTACCAGAAACTGTGTTAGGAGCTAGAGACCCAACAGTGACTATGGTAGGCACAGTCACTGCCTTCTTGGAACTTACATCCTTGACATACATTTTTTTTTTTTTTTGGCCGTGCTGCCTGGCATGCAGGATCTTAGTTCTCCGACCAGGGATTGAACCTGTGCCCTGCATTGGGAGCGCAGAGTCTTAACCACTGGACCACCAGGGAAGTCCCTTGACGTACATTTTTAAAAGCAAAGGAAATAGATGAGGTTATTACAGCTGGGGGAAGAGCATTCAGGGAGAGGGAACAGCCAGTGCAAAGGCCCTGAGGCAGGACCAGTCATGATGGGGGCTGGACCAGGTGGAGACAGAGGAGGGGACAGAAGTGGGCCGATCTGGGATAGATTTTGCAGGCACAGGTGACAGGATTGTAGTAGTTCCCCCTTATCTGTGGTTTTGCTTTCCGTGGTTTCAGCTACCTGCCATCAACCAAGGTCTGAAAATATTAAATGGAAAGTTTCAGAAATCAACAATTCTTAAGTTTTAAATTGCTACCATTCTGAGCCGCGTGATGAAATCTGGCACAGTCTCCCTCTGTCCCGCCCGGGGCTTGAATTATTCCTTTGTTCAGCATCTCCCACCTGCTCAGGCTTTAGTAGCTGTCTAGGTAATCAGGTTGACTGTCATCTTATCGCAGGGCTTGTGTTCAAGTAACCCTTATCTTACTTCATAGTGGCTGCAAAGCGCAAGCGTAGTGATTCTGGCAACTTGGATATATTCTAACTGTGCCTAATTTATCAATAGCCAATATTTTGTAATAAGTATAAATGGAGTGTAACCTTTAACAATTGTATTAAAAACTTGATTATAGGTATGTATGTATAGGAAAAAACATAGTATATATAGGGTTTGGTACTATCCGAGGTTGCAGGCATCCACTGAGGGTCTTGGAACGTTTCCCCCTGGGTAAGGGGGGACTGTTGTGTATCACATGGAGGGGGTAGGGTAAGAGAAAGGGAAATAAGGGAGCAGCAGATTCCCGGATCTCTGACCCAGAAGTAGAAGAAATGGACAATTGATCCACAAAGATGCCAGATTTGCACAGAGTGAAGTCTTTTTCCAAAAAAAAAAAAAAAGTCTGCAGCTTCATACAGGCCAATTGCTAAGGCCCAGGGAGCATGGTTGGATGGAGTGAGCCCCCAGCTCAGGCCTCTGCACTCCAGTCTCCCCTGGGGGGTCTCCCTAGCATCAAGGATGGGGTGAATGGTGCCCATACTTGTTACAATGTAATCAGGTCCTGACGGCTGCAGAGTTGAGCCCCAGGAGATCCCAGGGGAGACCAGTGATGTGACTGCCAGATGCCCATGAGCTGCAGAGGCTCAAGCCCCAGCACCCTGGGGTCAGAGGAGGGTTATGCGAGCCTCACCAGGCAGGCAGGAAAGCCAACATGGACCTCTGTGTTCTTGGTCTTCCCAGGATATTTTGCAGGCTCACAGGACAGTTTTCAGGCCCTTGGAGCACCTCAGGGCCTTTGCACAAGCTGTACTTTCTGCTTGTGGACAGGAATACCCTGTTCTCCCTCCCCTACTATCCCTTTCTTCCCCCTTCAGGTCTTCACTCAGGTGTCACCTCTTCCAGGAAGCCTCCCTGAATGCCTCAGCCTGAGTCAAGTTCTTCCTCTGGGCCCCCACCAGGTCTGTGCTTCCCCCGTTATGGGCCCAATCATCCAGTGTTGTAACCACCCAGCACGACATCTGTCCTCTTTCCCTACTGAACTGTGAACTCTGTAAGGGCTGGGTCTGCCTTTGTCACTATGGTGTCCCCACTGCCTAAAGAAATTGGTGACACACAGTAGGCTCCATAAATAATAATAACTAATAATAGAGTGCATCTGAAACCCTTGGGGCCAGGTGTGTTTTGGAATTCAGATGGTCCTAGATTTTAGGACGCTATTAAGGTGTACTCAGCATATATTAATAATATCCTCCAGCAGGGCCTTTCCAATCAAACACAGTAACAATAGATAGAATATATATATATATATATATATACACACACACACATGCATACATACAATAAATGGGATAAATAAAGCTTAGTAAAAATCAAACGCTGTTAATTCTTTATTTTTTTCAATTGGCCGCACCATGCAGCTTGCGGGATCTTAGTTCCCTGACCAGGGATCAAACCCGCGCCCCCTGCAGTGGAAGCACAGAGTTCTAACCACTGGACCCCCAGGGAATTCCCAAAGGCTATTAACTCTTGATTCTCAATGAGTTTTAGAGTCATCTGATGAAAATTTTCTATTTTTGGAGCTTTTTAGGTGTTGGAATTATGGGAGAGGGAGTGTGGGCCTGTGGCTGATCTTTGTTGACTGCTTTTACCTGCCAGGAGCGTGGAGGCAGCGTGTGCCATGATCAGGAGCCCGGGGTGCCACAGGGCCTGGTTCAAAGCCCAGCTCTGTCCACTTTGGAACTCTGGGATGGGAGCAGGGGACATCACCTTTCTGTACCTCAGTTTTTCCATCTCTAAAATGGGGATGATAAGTATCTAATTTCTGATGCTGCTGTGGGACAGGATTAAATAACTTTGTTTATATATATATATTTTGTGTGTTTATATTTAATAGATATAAAGTGCTTGGAATGTCACCAGGCCACAGCAAGTTGTCGCTAGCTATTTTTTTAATTTAATTTTTATTTTATATTGGAGTATAGTTGATTTACAATGTGGTATTAGTTTCAGGTGTACAGCTAAGTGATTCAGTTACACATATACATATATCCGTTCTTTTTCAGATTCTTTTCCCATACAGGTTATTAAGCCACTAGCTATTCAGTTTTTAAATAATTAAATAAACTAGAGAAGACTCAGGAGAACGAGGATTATGGGGACTCATCCCCAAGAAATTTATAATAGACAAAGATGTTCATTTTAAGGCACATGGATGGGACTTCAGAACAAATCAGAAAGCTCAGAAAACAAGAAAAAAAGTGAGATGTCTCATGCTCCTCCCCTCCCCGCTCTTTGTAAATTAAAAACACATGTCCCAAGGGAGCTTTCTGGGGTGATGGAACAGCTGAATATCTATTGAGGTGGTTACTGAGCCCGAGTGCCACAACTACTGAGCCTGCGCGCCTAGAGCCCGTGCTCCGCAACAAGAGAAGCCACCGCAATGAGAAGCCCGCGCACCGCAACGAAGAGTAGCCCCCCTCCCCGCTCGCCGCAACTAGAGACTGCCCGCACACAGCAACGAAGACCCAATGCAGCCAAAAGTAAATAAATTTAGTTTAAAAAAAACAACAAGAAGAACCTTGTTTAAAAAAAAAATAAGGACAGGCAAACTAAACTGTGATGATGGAGAGTAGAAAGTTACCTTGGGGGAGGGGCATATACACTGGGGGTATCCTCCCCCTCCCCCAAGCGTTCCTGGTGGTGGAATGTTCTATACAGGGTCAGAAATAGGGTAAGGTGAGGAAGACACAGTCCTGAGGGACAAAATTTAAGGGAGCACAGCAAAACTCAGCAATCAAGGTAAGTAACATTTGACTGCAATGTTTGGAAAAACCAAAACGAATGCCAAAACAAAATCTAGAATGAACAAAATATCAAAATTTCAGATAAAGATGAGATTTGACCTTGCACTTGTAAGACTCACCTCCACTGCGGTCCCCCAAACCCCTGGCCCTGGTTCTACCCCTCCCTCTGGGTGCTGACCACGAGGATGTGTGCTTGGGCAAAAATGCATCCAGCTGTACAGTTAAGATCTGTGCTTTCCATCTCAAAAAGAAAGTTAAGAAAAAAGAGACACAGGCAGACAAAACAACCTTATCTAGTCTCAAGAACGCCCACAATTAAAAAAAAAAAAAAAGCCTATTAGAACTGTTCCGGGAGGGGAGGGGGATAAAGGAGGAAGAAATAAGTATATAAAACCGGAACCAGTGGGGGGGGAGGGGCAGAATCAAATAAATGTTTGTTGTATGAATACACAGTGAACAGGAAGGCACAGCCCCCAACGCGCCCAAGCTCCCAGTAAATAAACAAGTGAACAAGATAATTAAGAGGGGAGCCCCCCGCTTGCCTCCCCCTCCGGCGCCTCTGCCATCCCTGCCAGGCTTGGCAGTGCTGACAGCGCAGCCAGGCTGCCAGGAAACGTCCGGCCCCTGCGTACTCTTTCTGCCCTCAGTCTACAGCCGCCTGGGCTAGAGGGGGAAGGAGAAGGGACCGCCTGGTGCTCTGTCCCTCTTCGCCATTATTCATTCTGTGAGCCCAGAGGGCAGGGACCTGGGTGCGATTTCACCACCGCAGTATCCCCAGTGGGTCCCAGGCTGGCATACAGTGGGCGCTCAATTAATGTGCAATTGTCCTGAAAGGTCAATCAAAGCTCTGGGGTCTTTTGATTGCTGGGGGCTGGGTCGGGGTGGGGGGAGGGAGTCTTCCATCTTTCCTGCGCAGACGGGAGGACTGGGCGCCCCTGGGAGCAGAGGGAGGCGGGCAGGGGTCTCTAAGTCCAGCCTTCCCCGTCTCGCTAGGGCCTGAGCCCACAGACATGCAGGAGCAGATGGAGGTCCCACAGCTAGGAGGGGAGTGCAGGTGCCCAGAGGCTTCAGGGACCCCCGACCATGCCTCACAAGGTCTGAGTTTTCCTGGGGGAGCGACAAGAGAAAGGCCTCCAGGCTGGCCAATGGGAACGCGGAGGGGACGCATTACCTCATCAGGCAGCGCGGCCATTGGCTGTGGGCTCCCGTGGGCGGGAGACCGGCGCTAGCTCTTGGGGACCGGGATGCTGTTGCTGGGGCCAGCGGGGAGGGTGTTGACGGAGGAGGAAGGAGAAAGGGGGGCAGGGGAAGGGAGGGGAAGGGGAGGCGAGGGAGCTCGTGGAAGAGGGATTTGCACTTTGTTCGGAGCTGTGAGTGAGTTTTTATAATAAGCGTGAAGCCCTTTACTCCGTGTCGCTCCCCACGCGGGTCCCCTTGCCTGGCCATCCCGAGGCCGATTTTAGAGGGGAAGCTGAAGGTAACTGAGAGGGTTCCTCCACCGCTAAATTAGAACCCCCACCCCCAGGTTAGGAGCCCCCTCCCTCATACACGCGCACACACAGTGTCCCCAAGACGGCATGAACAGACCCCGCCCCCCAACCCCGTCAAATAGGACCTCAGCTTGCTGGTCTGTGCCTGAGACACTACCATTCATCCCACTGAGTCCCAGGACACACCCTCCAGCCATTGACGCCTCTGGAGCACCTGCAGGTTGCACCTCTCTGAGCCTGTTTCCCACGGTGTGAAATGGGGTCCATAAAAGTCCCCACAACCGGGGAGGTGCTGCAAAGGTCCATTCAGTCAACCAACAAGTACATATTAAGCATTTACTGTGTACCAGGCCCTGTGCTAGGTACTGGGGATAAGAGACGGACCAAGGCAAGCCTTGACCCAGCTTCCTGGACCTTAAGGTCTGGTGAGGAAAACAAACATAAACAGGAAAACAGCCATTTCAGAGGATCCTAATGCTGTGAGGAAAATAAAGGCAAGGGGCAAAGGTGGGAGGAGAGTGAGTTGGATGTTACTTTAGCCCAACGATCAAGGAAGGCTCACCTGAGGAGGTGATGTTTAGACAGAATTAAAAGAAGCTATTAGAAGATCTGAGGGAATAGCATTCCTGGCAGAGGGAATAGCCAGTGCAAAGGTCCTGGGGCAGCACCATGCCTGGTGTGTTGGAGGAACAGTGAGGAGGGTCATGTGGCTGGACAGAGTGAGTGAGGGGAGGAGGTGAGGGCAGGGAGGGGACAAGGGTGGGGGGCAGGTCCTGCAGGGCTTTGGGAATTGTGGGGAGGACTTGGGCTTTTACCCCAAGGAAGATGGGAGCCCTGGATGTCTGTGGACAGAGGACGGGCTAGACCTGATTCAGGTGCTCACAGGTACCCTCTGGCTGCTTTGGGGAGACAGCCTGTGGGGGACCAGGGTGGGAGCTGGGGGGCCAGGGTGGAGGGGACTGTGCTGGTCCAGATGAGTAATGGTGGAGCCAGACCAGGGTTGCAGCCATGGAAGGAGTGAGAAGTGGATGAGGTTGAGATATACTTTGGAGCCAACAGATTCCAGAGGTACTGAGTTTGGGGGGAGGCAGAGTTTTGGTTCCTGCACACCACTTGGCCCACGGTAGGCACTAAATGAGCAGCAGTGGTGAGTTGTAGCAGGATCATTGGGTGGGCTTTTCCTCCTCCGCTCCCATCAGACCTCCACACTCCAGGCCAAATGAATGAGTGAGTCACTCCAGGCTGAGAGTAGCAAGGGGTGGGGTGGGGAGGGGAGGTACGCACCGGATGCTGACTCAAGCCTCCCACCCAGGTGTTTTTGACTCATCCACACCCCCCACTGCATATCCAAGTGTGGCCCCAAGTGAGATTAGTAACATATCGAAACCCTCTCTGCAGGGTCCTCCCACCCTCCGAGCTGAGAACCCCAACTCTGCAATCCCAGCCTCTGCCTGATGCTGAAATCCCCCACATCCCGGGGTCATTAGTGGCGCCTTATCTTGCATACCACCAGGACCAGGAAGCTCACTCTCTTTGTGTGAGTAAAAGATATTAAGATTGACCCCCCAAATCTGCTTCCATAGGCAAGGCTATCTTTTTAAAGTATAAATCTGAACTTGTGTGCACCTGCTGTAAACCCTCAGTGGCTCCCCGTTACCCGCAGAACCACATATCTCAGTATTTTTTTTTTATTGTGGTATAGTTGATGTACAATATTATAAGTTACAGGTGTCCAATATAGTGATTCACAGTCTCTAAAGGTCATGTTCCATTTATAGTTCTTATAAAATATTGGCTATATTCCCTGTGTTGTATAATATATCCTTGTAGTTTATTTTATACATAATAGTTTGTACGTCTTAATCCCCTAACTCTGTGTTGCCCCTACTCCCTTCCCTCTCCCTCAGTATATGTATTTTTTTAATTTTTAATTTTTTTTTTTTTGGCCACGCAGTGCGGCATGGCATGCGGGATCTTAATTCCCTGACCATGGATCGAACCCGTGCTCCCACTGGGAGCATGGAGTCTTAACCACTGGACCGCCAGGGAAGTCCCCCTCAGTATGTTTTATAAGGCCCTGTGTGGTCTGGTCTCTGCGGAGTCTCCAGCTCACCCCTCTCAGTCACACTCCGTGTTACCCGCTTATTTCCTTCTTGACTTTTGCACAAGCTGTCTTCTCTACTTGGAGGGACCTTCTCTCTTCCTTTTTTGCTTGCTGGCCTCATTTTATACATCTAAGCACAGTTCAGATGTCAGCCCATTTAGGAAGTTTTCTCCTACCCTCTAGGGTGAGTTAAAGAACCGCTGGGTCCCTTTGGGATACATTGTATCTCCCCTGACCCAGCCTTGCAGGTTAGAATTCCTGCTCGCCAGCCAGCCCCAGCTCTGGGCTGGTGGCTGTCTGCAGGGCTCTGAAATTCACCAACCAGGACTTTCTCTGAGGTTTGGTTGTCCCCAGAACTGCCTCTCAGTCTCTCTCTAAGGGCATCATTAGGTTAAAACCTCCTCCGATCTGCTCCCCGCAGGCCACCCCCCGTGCAGCCACAACCGGAGCTCCTTTTGAAGAGTGATTGACTAACAGCCATTAGATTAATGGGCAAGGCGTAGCATTTCCATTTCTGCTGCATCTACAAACTAAATGTTCCCGTGTAATTACAATTAAGGACATGTTTGTGTGTGATGGCTCCTGGCTTCCTGGTCTCCCTCCCCCTCTTGGGCCGTTTGCCTGTTTCCACCTCCTTTTTTCCCCCTCTGCTTTGGCTTTCTTTCATTTCCCCCCCCCCTCCTCTCTTTCTACCTCTTTCTCTCTTTTTCTCTTCATGTCTGTCTCTCTCCATCTCTCCCCCTTTCTGTCTCTGTCTCAATTTCTGTTTCCATTTCTTTCTGTCTTCACCTATCTCTCTGTGTCTGTCTCTCTCTTTGCCAATCTCTCAGTCTTTCTCCCTCCTTTATATCCGTGTCCAACAAACCTTCTACAGTGCACTAGTCTTAAGTGTGTGGCCTGAGGCATCATTACATGGGTATAAACCCGTGTAGCCACCACCACATCAAGATTAGAATATTCTAATCCTCAGAAACCCCTTTTTTCGGCCCTCTCCCAGTCGGGCCTCCTCAAGGGTAACTGTATTTTATCTTTTTCTTTCAATTTTCCTCCCCTGATCCTGGGACCATTAATTAATTTATTGGCTGCACCGCGTGGCATGCGGGATCTTAGTTCCCTGACCAGGGATCGAACCAGTGCCCCCTGCAGTGAGAGCACAGAGTCTTAACCACTGGACCGCCAGGGAATTCCCCAGAGTACCCTTTACATCTCCCGCCCTCCTCAGTAGCCCTTCCAAGGCAGGGCCAGGCGAGGGGCTGTGTGTCTGGGATCCCGGGAGGCCTCCTGTGGGTAAAGTGGCCTTTCCAAGAAGCCAAGTATGGCCCACTGAGGCCCCTAAGGGATATTACAGGCCAGGACTCAAGAGAGGAGGTCCTGGTGTAGCAAGGACAAAAACTCTTTGGATTCTGGTGCAAAAATCCCCCATTACTGCTGCCCAGGCTCTTAAGAACACAAAGGCCCTCCCAGGGGTCCCAGAACACTTTGACTGAACCCACAGACAATCCTTTTAGCACAGTGGAACTTGAAGGACCCAGAGGGACCTTCCGTTCTTCCTCCTCTTGGACAGATGGCAAAACTGAGGCCCTGCATGGATGCTTCTCCAAGGTCCGAGGGTAAGTCTGGACCCAGCCAGGTTAGGACCCAGGCCTCCTGGGGACAGCTGTCAGTTGTGAGGCCTCAAGATGGCCCCTTCTCTTTCCTGAGCCTCTGTTTTCCCATCTGTGAAATGGGAGGCTGAGGGTTAAGCTAGGTGGTGCTGTTCTCAGGGCTGTGAATTCTGGGGTACCTGCCCCACTCAGGTGGGCCACACTAGGTGTGGGGGTGGCATCTGTGAAGCCCAGGACCAAATGTGGGCTTCCCAGGAGCAAGAGAGGGTTATACCATTATCTCCCGTGGGTGCTCTGGCATCATGGATTTGTCAGAGCTTTCCCTGATGAAATGGGACACAGGAAGGATAAGTTTTGATAGAGGGAAGGGTGGGGCTTCCGAAAACGAATCTAGTCCTGTGTGATCCTGTCTGTATCGAAGATTCTCACTTGACCTGAATCCTCTCGGATAATCGAGTGTTCACCATCTTTGGAGACAAGCACAACTGCTGTCCCCGTTTTACAGATGAGTACACCGAGGCCCAGAGAGGGTGCCATACTTGGCTCCAGGTCATGTGGCAGCCAGTGAGTGGCAAAGCTGGGATTCGAACCCGGGTCTGGCTGACCACAGATGCTGTTCCACCCCCATGGCCTCCACCTGAAGCAAATGTCAGAACAGAAGCTGAGCCTCTCCTCACCCCCTCCTTGTGGCTGAAACTGGGTTCGCAGACAATGAACAAACGCTGGCTGTCAGCAGCTCCTCTGGCCTCTGATAGATCGAGAGAATTAAAATCCATTTAGAGGGAAATCTCTAAATAGGTCTGTGTTGTGTTTTGTGTGTGTGTTTTTTCCTGTCTTTTTTCCCCCCCTGCTGTCTCTGGCTGGGTAATGTATTCCAGTAACAGAACTGAATCTGACTTAATCGAATTTAAAAGCAGGTATTACATCTGCACCTTGTAAGTGAAGGTGGGTGGAGGAATCGCCGAGGAGACGGAGTGTTTTTACCCAGGGTTGCCTCGCTCTTTGCACCGGAAGAAGTGGTGTTAATTCCCATCTGGGACTCCTTGCCGACGGGGGTGGGGGGGTGGGGGTGGGGAGGGGGTGTCTCCCCGGGCTGGTCCATGAAGGGTGGGATTTGGAGGGGGAGAGGCCAAGGGGACTTGCAGGTGAGGTGGGAGTGCCTGGGCCTCTGGAGAATGGGTACAGTAAGCCCAGTTGCTTGTAAAGGCCATCCTTGGAGGTGGGGTCCACAGGAAGCTGATACGTCACCTCCCCAAAGCATCCTGTTAGCCCCGCCTCCAGAACACGCCCCCCCCCCACTTCTCACCTCTGCTGCCTCCACTCTGGCCTGGACTCCCATCATTGCTTGCCCAGACTCATTGCTTCATCCTACATCTCCCACAGCAGCCCAAACGATTTTTTTCTTATTCTTTTATATTGTTAACTTTAAAAAAAAATTGTGGTAAAATAAACATAACATAAAATTGACCAATTTCACCATTTTTAAGCATCCAATTCCGTGGCATTAAATACATTCAGCAGGAGAATTCCCTGGCAGTCCAGTGGTTAGGACTCTGAGTGTCCAATGCAGGGGACCGGGGTTCGATCCCTGGTCAGGGAACTAAGATCCTGCAAGCCGCACAGCGCAGCCAAAAAAAAAGTAAATACATTCACCATGTTGTGTAATCATCACAGACATTTTAAAATTATTCCCCCCAATTTTTTTGTCACCCCAAACAGAAACTCTGTACCCATTAAGCAATAACTCTCCATCCTCAGCCCCCGGTAACCTCTAATCTACTTTCTGTCTCTATGAATTTGCCTGTTCTAAGTACCTCCTAGAAGTGGAATCAGACAGTATTTGTCCTTATGGAAAAAGGCTTATTTAACTGAGCATACTGTTTTCAAGGTTCATCTACGTTGAGCCATGTATCAGGACTTCATTCCTTTTTGCAGGCTGAGTAATAGTCCATTGTGTCAATGGACCACATTTTGTTTATGCATACATCTTCCAATGGACACTTGGGTTGCTTCCACCTTTTGACTGCTGTAAATCATCTTTTGGTCACTGTGAACATGGGTGTGCAAGTATCTCTCTGAGTCCCTGTTTTCAGGTCTTCTGGGGATATACCTAAGAGCAGGACGGCTGAGTCATATGATAAATCTATGCCCAAATGATTTTTAACAAATGTCACTCACTCCCCTGTTCTAAATACTTCCATGGCTCCCTCTTGTCCACAGGAAAGTCGAAACACCTTCCCATGGTCATCCAGATGCTGCCAACTTCTCACTCCTCTTCTCTCACTACTTCCCCACCCTCTAGACACACCAAATTACCCTCACTTGCTCCTGGACCTTTACACAGGCCACTCCCTGTCCCTGCAGTGCGCTTTCCCATTTCTTGTTTTGGTTTGACAACTAACTCCTCCTCAGCCTTCAGTTCTCAGCTTTTTCTGACTCTGGGAAGCCCTTCCTGATCTCAGGCTGGATCAGGCACCCTGTCTGTGCACCCAGAGCTGCCTGAGCATCCCCTATCATGGCCCTGATCACGGGCTACGGGTGACCTGACTGTCTTCGGCACAGGAAGGATGGAGCTGGGTCTGTCTTGGTCACTGCTGTGTCCTCAGCACCCAGCCCGGGGTTGCAGCACACAGTAGGTGCTCAGTAAATGCTTGCTGATGGCTGCCATGATTCTCTCTCATCTCCTGTAGACCCCACACCCTTGAGAGAAAAGGCAAGGCCATTTCCAGGTTCTTCGATCTAATGGAAGATTTCAAACAGTATCTTAGACTGTTGATTAGAAATAGATCCAATCAATGTGCTTTCTTTTCATTCTGTGGTGTGTCTGTGATAGACGGGCAAGCGGGTAGGAGTGCTATTAAGCTGAAGGAATTTTCTATATGTTCCAGAACCTGGGCAGACTTTCTTCAAAAAGCTGTCTGGCCTGATCTCAAAATGAGAAAGTCATTAAACACACACACACACACACACACACACACACACACACACACACACACACATTGCAGAAGAGAATCTTGTTCTCGAAAAACAAAACCCACACACACTTAATACACAGCTGCAAGTGTCTCAGTCTGCGTGGAGACAGCGAGGTCCACAGATGACAAGGAGCAAGAGGTGATGGGTTTTATTGTTTTTTGGGTTTTTTTCCCCCCAAAGCACGTCAAAGTTCTGGAAGTGTTGGCAACTGGGTTAGAGGATTGAGAGATTTCCATTGCACTGTTTCAGGCTGGGCTCCCTGGAAGCAACCTCTGAAATGAGGGTTTGGGGGCAAATAGTTTATGTGGGAGGTGATCCCAGGAAGACCCTGGAGGGGCTTAGGTACATAAGGGAGGGGAGGGAATGGAAGGGACCAAGGCTCAGGAACAAGGGACTGTCTAGGGCGACCGGGACTCAGTCCCCCTGGGAACCCACTGGGGACCCCTCCCGGGGAGACAGCGTGAGCTATCCAAGGGATAAGGAGCTGGGATTATTTATGCATCAGCTTCTGTCCATCACTGACCAAGGGCTGCTTCTGGAAGCATCAACTCTCTGGCACTTCCCACCTGCCTGTCACCCAGGTTGAGAAAGCTTCAGCTAGGGAGAGGCAGGTGACGGCAGAAGGATGCTGTTGGCTAGTACCATTAAAATGTGGGTGCTGGGGGCATGAGCGTGGGGCACCCACAGCACCCGCTTTGCACAGTGGCATTCACATCTCTATTTCCTCCATCTATTCGGTCATTCCAAAAAGTTTATTAAGCCCCTGCTGGATGCCAGGTGCTGTGTAAGGGGCTGGGGACAGTGGTGGACAAGACAGACTCAGTCCTTGTCCTCCTGGAACTTAAGGACAGATAATCAGGTAGTTACAGCACCGGGTGGTCAGACCTGTGATGGGGGAAGCTCAGGATCTGTGGCAGTGCAGGGGAGACTCCTTTCTCAGCACTGGGTAGGGGGTCAAGGGAAGATTTCTGGAGGGTTGACATCTAAAGATGAGTAGGTGTTAGATGCATGACGAGGAGTAGAGGTGGGGCAGGGAAGAATGAAGTAGCTAGACTGAGAGGTATTTTGAAAAATCATTTAGAGTTTTTCTGGAGGGCACTGGGGAGCCATTGAGAGCTATAGAGGAAGAGAGGGGAAGGATCAGACTTACACTTATGATCGATCTTTCTGGCTGCTGTGTGGATGCTGAGAGGCCATCAAGGAGGCTGTTGCAGGAGCTGGGGTTTGGCTGAAAAAGGTAAGTGGGGATAGAGAGAGGGGGTGGGCTGGAGACAATAGTAGTAAAATCAGTTAAGACTTGGTGAGTGTGGAATTGGGGGCAGGGATCGGAAAATGAGGTGTTGAGTCTTGTTTCCAGCTTACCAGAAAAATACTGGGGCCACTGCTGAGATGGGGCACAGGAAGAGGATCTGGTAAAAGGGGGTAAAGCAATGCATTGGTGGTTGGGTAGGTTGTACCTGGTAGACATCCAGAAGGGGGCACCAGAGGAACTGGCTAGAGCACTGGGGCCAAAGCTAGATGGAGGTCTGGGAATCATCAAGGTGGTTAAACCTGGGGAAACAGTTTCCAAATTTGGACCATCCAGGGAAAAGTCCAGAGCATTAAAAACTTTTTTTAAGTTATTTTTTCTCTCCCAGGAGCAAATGTTAGAAGCTCAGTTCTCTGGTTTGGTTCGCTGGGCTCAGCAGCCTGAGCACTGCCAATATGGTGGTCCCTGGAAACCCATCAAATCTCTCCAGTTGCATCCTTTGACCATGTGACTATGGCTGACCCAATCAGGAGACTAGTAGGAAAAGGATTCAGTGATTGGCTGAAATCACCTAAGCTCCACCCAGACCTGGGGTGGGGCCAATCAAACCACAGGATTGGAAAGTGGGAATGGTGTGGATTGGTCAAGGTAACACTCCTTGCTGTAAGAAACTGGCAAATCTCAGTGACTCACACAACATGAATTTGTTTGTTGCTCACATAAAGTGCAAACAGGTGTTCCTGATTAGCAGGCAGCTTTTCTCCACCAGATGACTCAGGGACCAGCCTTGTCTGTCTTGTGGCTTCTCCATCATCAAGGTGGAAAGAGCATGGCTAGGACTGGAAGTGAGGGGCACATCACTTCCACCCACATTCCATTGGCTAAATTCAATCACATGGATACCCCAACTGCAAGGGGTGCTGGGAAATGCAGTCTTGCTGTGTGCCCAGAAGAAAGAGGACATGGGTTGGCAAAGGCTCTAACAGTCTCTAATATGTGGTAGAGCAGCACCCCCCCACCCCTTCCAGGCAGCAGCAAAGCCAGGGTACTGCTGCCTCCTGAAGGTGGGGGGAAGAATGCAGGTTGGGAAGAGCCACAAATGTCCACCCACCAGAATGACCCTAACCACTAAAAAAAATGGAGAGAAATTCTGCACTCTACTTCACGATGTTGTTCAAGAGATGGAAAATATCCTAGCTAGTTGAGGAGTTCCAAGAGGGTGGGGACCAGATGTGTCTTGGTTGGGACTGTGTCTCCATATCCTGGAACAGTGCCTGGCATACAGCAGGTGCTGGATATATATTTACCTAATGGGTGAATGGATGGCTGGGTGGGATAAGGGGGTGAATGAATGGGTGGAGAGATGATGGATGGATGGGTGGATGGATGAGTGGGTGAGTGGGTGAGTGGATGAGTGGTGGGTGGTAGATGGATGGATGAATGGGTGGGTGGATGGATGGATGGGTGGTGGATTGATGGGTGGATGGATGGATGGATGGATGGGTGAGTGGATATGGGGTGGGTGGATAGTGGGTGGATAGATGGATGAATGGATGGGTGGGTAGTGGGTGGATGGGTGGCTCTATATGAGTGAAACCATCCATTTCTGTCTTTGGGCTATGTTGATATGACCATGGACGCTGAAAGTAGGAATCCCAAAATGGATCCCTGGCCATAATTCTAAAGTTCCAGAGTGTTGGGACAGTCTCCTGCCTTTCAGGTAGATGGACACAAGCCTAGTGGCTACCAGATGGTTTTAGGTGACACATAAAACCACGATAAATACCAGTGAATCTCATAATGAGAGAGCTCTTCTTTTCACTTCTTTTTGAAACAGAAAAGTCTTAATTGGGTGCTAATCTGTCTTTAACACTCCTCTCACACCTGGGAGTCTCCCTCTTGGACAAAGGGAGAGAGCAGGGTAAGGGGGCCCAGCACAGAGCCTCAGAGACAGCTGTCTCTAGTCAGAAGTTAATAATGTGATTTGTCTTTCATTGAGTTAGTTTCTACTTACCGTTAGTGATTCTGGCTTTTCATTTACGGTCATGATAAGCAATTTCCTTTTAAAGAGATTTCAGATTTTAAGGAGTGAGTCCATTTGAAGGAAAATATTCAGGATATAATAGCAGAGGTTAGGAAGGTGGTGTAAAACGGACTGTGAGATTTGGGAATCTGAGGCTTGGGCAGCCTCACAGTTGCTTTGTGACCCAGAACAAGTCCCTTCAGCTCTCTGATGCTCAGTTTTCTCATCTGAAAATGCTTTAAATAGTTTTGGTGATTAGGTGAGAAGGCACAGCTGTGTGACCCTGGGAATCGTTCCCTCCCCTGCCTTGCTGGTATTTTCTCTTCCTGACTCAGAAAACAAGCTGGAAATGGAAAGAGCCACTGGGGATGGAAATTTTCTCCTGAAGTGAGGTAAGCTACACATGGATTTGTTATGGGCAGCAAACATCTC
The DNA here is from genome assembly GCF_963924675.1 of Phocoena phocoena. Lineage (NCBI taxonomy): Eukaryota > Metazoa > Chordata > Mammalia > Artiodactyla > Phocoenidae > Phocoena > Phocoena phocoena. The sequence goes on from NC_089221.1 coordinate 169,284,434, forward strand.
TTGGGAGATTTGGGAGCGTCTTTTGTTGCGAGGCAGCCTCTGCTTTTAACCTCTTCTCAGGAAAGATGCTGGGGTCTGTCACCTATGCAGTTCTCCCAGGGAGTAGTAATCTTGAGCTTACTTGTGGAATGAAAGTCATTGTTACTCTGAACAAAGTTTTTCAACCGCTTGGAGGTGTGTCTGGGGGAACAGACTTTGACAGGATTTGTAGAAAGCTCTGTAGGTCTTCCCAGGACAAGACGTGGTCCACTCTGTGACAACCCGTGTGTGTCGAGCCCCGTAACACCGGGGCTGAGCGCCCCGACCTTTCTCCAGAGTCTGGGCTGCGTCCTCTCCTCTCATCCCCCACCCTCCCAGCCCCGGACCGGTGTGTTTTCCTTCGATGACATTTGGAATCTTTTAATAGTTGTCACATTAGCATACATTTGCATACCCTATGCTAATCAGGGTATTTATTTTTGAATTTGACTTCTGGGGCCCTTTCTCAGAGGGGATCTGGCGCCGAGTTTTTCCTCGACACTCTCCGCTTCCCTTGGGTTGGGGGTAGGGGCGATGCGTCCGTCAAGGTCTCGGGCTGGGGGCGGCGACCAGCTCCCAGACGCAGCGCAGAGGAGGGAGGCTTGCGGCCAGTCCGGACCTCTGCTGGGTGCCTGGACCGCACTGGGACCAGCAGCCCCAGAGGTAGATTCCATTCTGGTGCCCATTTTGCAGACGAGGCGACGGAGGCAGGATGAACAGTTTGTGGGGCGGGCAGGGATCCTCACTCAAGGACACGGCTCTAGAAAGGTCCCCTTTCTCTTCCATCACATCTTCTCATCTTACAGGAAAAATTCAACTCCCAACCCCTCTGGCTGCCTCTCATTGTCTTTGCCTCTTTTGACTTGAGAGAGTTGTCTATACTCGCTGGCTCCACTTCTGTCTCTCTCCCCAACCTTCTCCAATCAGCTTCTCGCACCTTCCCTGTCCTCCACCACCGACATTGCTCTCTTCAAGGTCAATGACAGCCTGCTTAATCCCCTTCACCCCCCCCCGCGCGCCCCCTAGGCAGAGTCTGACCCTGCTGGACCCTCCTTCTCCCGGGAACGTCTCAGGGACACCCCCCCCAACTCTCTGGCTTCCCTTCCACTTCTCCCGGCCCCCCCTCAGCCTCCCCTCTCCCCCCACTCCCTCCCCAGGGGGCCTCGTCCACTCTCAGGCCTGGAACCCTGACTATGCCCTGATGGTCCCCACAGGCCTCCCCAGAGCTCCATACTCGGGGTCCAGCTGCCCCTCGAAGTCTCTACGTAGGACGTCTTACCTCGACCACGCTGTACCCCACCGTCACCCAAACCTGCTCCTCCCATGACCCCCATCTTGGAAGAAGGCAGCTACATCCTTGGAGCTGCTTAGCCAGGATTTTGGAATCATCCTCTCACCCCACATCCCCAGCAAACCTTGGTTTTGCACCTTTAAGAATTACATTAAGTTCTCTCCTTTTCCCCTGATTCCACCCTGCATGCCCTCTGCTAATCTTCTTGCCCTCACCTCTCACCACCTGCCGTGCCTGTTGCAGGAAGAGGGACCCCTTCCAGGGCCCGAGAGTGGGCTCTTGTCTAACAATTGGAAATGAACTGTCCGAGGAGACACCTGTACTGACAAAGCAAAAGACTTTATTGGGAAGGGGCGGCCTGGCGGAGAGCAGCAGGTAAGGGAACCCGAGGCAAATGCTCTGCCACGTGGCTCCCAGTCTCAGGTTTTTATGGTAATGAGGTTAGTTCCCGTTTTTTGTCTCTGGCCAATCATCTTGCTTGGCCCATATTTGGTCCGACTCAGGGTCCTTCCTGGTGGCGCGCGCGTCTCTCAGCCAAGATGGATTCCAGAGAGAAGGATTCTGGGTGGTTGGTAGGGTATATTATGGGCTGGCGTCTCCTCCCTCCTTTTGGCCCCTCCCGAATTCTCCCGGTTAGTTTTCAGAGGCGGCACCATGTTGTTTATCGGGACCTCCTGGTGTGAGACACCTCATGCAAGTGGTTATCATCGTGCCTGGCCAAGGCGGGCAGTTTCTGTCAGTGGTTCCCTAACATGTTTACTAGCTCCAGCCTCGCTGTTCCTCCAACACTCCAGGCATTGGCCAGCCTCAGGGCCTTTGCACGGATTGTCCCCTCTGCCTGGAATCATCTCCCTGGAAGTCTCTTTTGTTTCTTGTTGTATCCTCAGCACCTAAAAACAGTGCTCACCACACAGAAAGGGCTCCATAAACATTTGGTACATGAGTGAATATTTCTGCATAGAAAATCATTCTGGAAGGACATACCTCTCAACATTGGCGGTGAGATGACAGATTGTCTCAATGTTTCCCGGGAGACTTACTTATGTTCTAATTTCACCTCAAAGAATGTAACTCCATTGGGCACTAAAACAAAAAAACCTCAGCGCAGTGACCCACAAGCTGTGTGACCCTGGGCAAATGGCATCCTTCTGTGAACCTCCATTTTCTCATCTGGAAAATGAGATGGTCCTAGTACTACTCCCAGAAGGTCCCTTGAGAGCCAAGCCTCCAAGTCTCAAAGAAAGAGTTAAACCCAATCTGGGGTGGTGACATTTGCAATGCATGAAGTTTAAACATTTTCAATAAAGATAAACAAATCCAGGCCGTCGCGCTTTCTGATTTATAGTAATTGCAAACCAGCAGCAGTTAATATAATTGTCCAGTGGAGGGGGCAGTGGGGGGCTCCACGTGGGGTCTAATCAGCCCCGGGTGGGATGCAGTCCCATTCAGGTTAAGCAAACCCATTACTTTAATCACCTGGGGAGGTGGCTAGACCATTAGTGAGAGGGGAGAATAAATATTATCCCAAGAAGCTCCAGAATTGGAGGTTTTATCACTGAGAATTGTCCCCGTGCTATTTACTTTCAATTTAGATTTTAGGGAAAGTGGCTCTTGGCACATTTTATGTATGAAGGCGAATGACTGGAATTGAAAAATGACCTGATTTTGCCATCCCAGCAGAAAGGAGCCACCGTCTTCCAGAATCCTGCTCCATCCCACTGAGTCACTCTTAAAATCTGAGCACTGGGAATCAGTTGCAGGCACATTCTGGAGGCACTGGAGCTTGACTCCTGAGTTCTGGGAAGCATGGAGTCACATATCCTGGGAAGTGGCCTCATTTAATTACCACGGCCTTACAGATCCTCTGGTTTGGTCAGTTTACTGATGGGGGAGACTGAGGCTCAGAGTGGGGCTGTCATGAGCTAATTGACTCTATTTGCCTAAGTTCTCTTTCCATCTAAACCTCCGTTGACTCAAGAATCCTCATTGGCTTCCTAAGGTCCCCAGGCTATACAAAACCCTCTCAGGCTATAAATCACACTCAGAGCAGAATTCAAAATGGGTTGTAGATCTACATGTAAAATGTAAAACTGTAAAACGTTGACACAAAAACATAGGAGAAAATCCTCAAGACCTGGTTTTAGAGGAGTTTGTAAGCAGGAAACCAAAGGATGATCCATAAAAGAAAATATGGGTAAATTGGACTTCAAAAATTAACAACATTTGCTCTGTGAAAGACACTGTGGAGAAGACAAGCCACAGACTGGGAGAAGACGCTTGCGAATATCAGACAAAGGATGTATATCTAAAATGTATAAAGGGCTTCCCTGGTGACACAGTGGTTAAGAATCCACGTGCCAATGCAGGGGACACGGGTTCGAGCCTTGGTCCAGGAAAATCCCATGTGCCGCGGAGCAACTAAGCCCGTGTGCCACAACTACTGAGCCTGCGTGCCACAACTACTGAAGCCCACGTGCCTAGAGCCCGTGCTCTGCAACAAGAGAAGCCACCGCAATGAGAAGCCCGCTCACGCCACAAGGAAGAGTAGCCCGCACTCGCCGCAATTAGAGAAAGCCCACGTGCAACAACAAAGACCCAATGCAGCCAAAAATAAATAAATAAATTCATTTAATTTAAATAAGTAAAAATAAAATGTATAAAGGACTCTTTATACATTTTAGATACTGACAACTCAACAGTAAGAAAATAACCAAGTTAAAAAAATGGACAGGACTTCCCTGGTGGCGCAGTGGTTGAGAGTCCGTCTGCCGATGCAGGGGACACGGGTTCATGCCCCAGTCCGGGAAGATCCCACATGCCGCGGAGCGGCTGGGGCTGTGAGCCATGGCCGCTGAGCCTGCGTGTCCGGAGCCTGTGCTCCACAACGGGAGAGGCCACAACAGTGAGAGGCCCGCATACCACAAAAAAAAAAAAGGACAGAGACAGAAACAAACATTTCACTGAAGAGGATGTACCGATGGCAAATAAGAACATGAAAAGATGTTCAACATCATTAGCCTCTAGGGAAATGCAAATTTAAAACACAATTGCATATCACTACACACCTGTCAAAATGGGTAAAATTAAAAATAGTGATAATTCCAAATGCTGGTGAAGATGCAGAGAAACTGAATCACCCATACATTGTTGGTAGGAGTGTAAAATGGTACAGTCACTCTGGAAAAGAGTCTTTGCAGAGTTTTGTTTTGTTTATTGAGTTTTGCTTAGTTTTACAAAACTAAACATACACTTACCATATGACCCAACAATTACACGCTTGGGCATTTATCCCAGAGAAATGAAAATTTACGTTTATATAAAAAACCTGTAGAGGTATCACATGCTGTGATTTCAAACAATATTACAAAGCTGTAGTAATCAAAACAGTATGCTATTGGCATAAAAACAGATACATAGCACAATAGAACAGAATAGAAAGCCTAGAAATAAACCCACACATATATGGTTAATTAATTTACAACAAAGGAACCAAGAATATACAGTGGGGAAAGGAAGTCTCTTTAATAAATGGTGTTGGGAAAACTGGACAGCCACAGGTAAAAGAATGAAAATAGACCAATATTTTATACAATACACAAAGGTTAACTCAAAATGGATTAAAGACTTGAATATAAGACCTGAAACCATAAAAACTCTTAGAAGAAAACAGGTGGTAAGCTCCTTAACATCGGTCATGGTGAAGACTTTTTGGATTTGATGCCAAAAGCAAAGACAACAAAAGCAAAAATCAACAAGTGGGATGACATCAAACTAAAAAGCTTCTGCACAGCAAAGGAAATCATCAACAAAATGAAAAGGCAACCTACTGAATGGGAGAAAATGTTTGCAAATCATATACAGTCATCCCTCAGCATCCATGAGGGATCAATCAGTTCAGCCACTCTGGAAAACCACTTGAAAGTTTCTTGTAAAGTTGGACAAATATTTACCATGTGACCCAGAGATCACATTCCAAGTGAAACAAATTACCCAGATGAAATGAAAACTTATGTTCATACAAAAACCTGTGTGTGAATGTTTATAGCAGCTTTACTCAAAATCACCTAAAAGTAGATACAACCAAAATGCCCTTCAGAGGATGAACAGATAAATAAACCGTGGTCCATCCGTACAATGGAATACTACTCAGTAACAAAAGGAACAAATTATTGATATATGCAGCAACTTGGATGATTCCCAAAGGCATTATGCTGAGGGCAAGAAGCCAGACACAGAAGACTACATACTGTTTTATTCCATTTTTATGACTGTGGTAGATAAATAATGGTCCCCCAAAGAGATCCAGGTCCTAATCTCTGGAGCCTATGAAAGTTGCCTACTATGGTGTGAACTCACACACACGCACGTGCGCGCACACACACACGAGGTCTTTGCAGGTGTGATTAAGGGTTTTGTGATGAGGAGATTACCTGGATCACCCAGGTGGGCACTAAATGCAATCACATATGTCTTTATAAGAGAGAAGCGGGGCTTCACTGGTGGCGCAGTGGTTGAGAGTCCGCCTGCCGATGCAGGGAACGCGGGTTCGTGCCCCGGTCCGGGAGGATCCCACATGCCGCGGAGCAGCTGGGCCCGTGGGCCATGGCCGCTGAGCCTGCGCGTCCGGAACTTGTGCTCCACAACAGGAGAGGCCACAACAGTGAGAGGCCCACGTACCGCAAAAAAAAAAAAAAAGAGAGAGAGAAGCAGAGAGAGATTTGACTACATACAGAAGAAGAGAAGGAACTGTGACCACCAAGGCAGAGATTGGAGTGATGTGGCCACAAAACATGGAATGCTAGCAGCCACCAGAAGCTGGAAGAGCTAAGGAACATGTATGAGTTTGCTCAGCTGCTGTAACAAAATACTACAGACCTGGGGACTCAAAAAACAGAAATGTATCTTCTCACAGTCCTGGAGGCTGGAAGTCCAAGATCAAAGTGTCAGCAGCGTGAGCCCTCTCTCCTTGGCTTGCAGATGGCTACCTTCTCCCTGTGTCCTGACATGGTCTTTACTCAGTGTGTCTCTGTGTCCTAATTTCCTCATAGAGGGACACCAGTCATGCTGGACTAGAGCCCACCTATGTGACCTCATTTGGCCTTAATTACCTATTTAAAGTCCCTGTCTCTAAATACAGTCACATTCTGGGTAGAATCAAAAAGACAGACAAAAGCAAGTGTTGGTGAAGAGGTAGAGAAGTTGTAATTCTCATGCATTGCTGGTGGGATTGTAACCTTTTATCTGGTGACTCTGCCCTCTCCCAGGACTTCAGTGGCCACCTCTTCCAGTTTGTAGATGGGAATGAGAGTGTAGTCAAGAAATTCCTGCTTTTTAAAAAATTTTATTGACGTATGGTTGATTTACAGTGTTGTGTTAATTTCTGCTGTACAGCAAAGTGATTCAGTTATACATTATATATATATATATATACTTTTTCATATTCTTTTCCATTGTGGTTTATCACAGGATATTAAATATAGTTCCCTGTGCTATACAATAGGACCTTGTTGTTTATCCATCCTATATATAATAGTTTGCACCTGTTAATCCCAAACTCCCAATCCTTCCCTCCCCCATCCCCCTTCCCCCTTGGGAAGTCTATTCTCTATGTCTGTGAGTCTGTTTCTGTTTTGTAGATAGCTTCATTTGTGGCATATTTTAGATTCCACCTACAAGTGGTGTCATATGGTATTTGTTTTTCTCTTCCTGACTTACCTTGCTTCGTGTGATAATCTCTAGGTCCATGCATGTTGCTGCCAATGGCACTAAGATACGCCTGCTTCTTAAAGACCCTGTTGTAGGCTGAATCATGGCCCTTCAAAGGCACGTCCTAATCTCCAGAACCTGTGAACATATTACCCTACATGGCAAAGGGATTTTGTAGACGTGATTAAATTAAGGATCTTGTGAAGAGGAGATGATCCTGGATTATCTGGGTCGGTCTAATGTAATCCCAAGGGTCCTCCTAAGAAAGAAACTGAAGGGTCGGAGAGCAAAGTCAGAAGAAGAGGTCAGACTGCTGTAGGACCGTGAGCTCAGAAATAGAAGCAGCCCCTGAAGCTGGGAAAGGCAAGGAAACATTGTTCCCAAGAGCCTTCAGAAAGAACACAGCCTTTCAGATGCTTTTTACACTTCTAACCTCCAGAATTCTGAGATAATAACTTTGTGTTGGTTTAAGTTACTGAGTTCGTGGTCATTTGCTACGGCAGCAATAGAAAACCAAGACAGACTGCCACTCAGGAATAACGCTTATCACTTCCACTCGTGTCTCATCGGCCAACTCACATGACCACACCCACTGCAAGGGTGTTTGGAAAATGAGGTCCACTGCCAGGCTGCCTTTTCCAGTGGTGGGGGGGGGGGAATGGAGGTTCGCACTATGTGAGGTGGGGGCATGGATTTTTGGTGGATATCAGACCCTCTCTATCACGCTGTCCATTACCTGAAGACGTCATGGTAAAAACTCTTCCAAAATCCCTTACCTGCTGGGGGCTCATTGTCCTGGATTTCTGTGGCTTAATGTCCAGGCTATTAAGTGCACTGGAAATTCCATTGTCTGTGACTTTGTGGGGCTGTCCCAAGAGTCCAGTTGTACTAGGGGTTTATTGTTTGATAATGTCTGTTACTGAACCAAACTTGGGTCCGCTTACCTGCACACAGTAAAGCCAATCTACTGACATTTGGCTGTGGTGAAGGAAGTGCAGAGTTTATTGAGGGCACCAAGAAGGAGTCCAGGTAGCTAGTACTTAAAGGGACTGAACTCCTTGAAAGCTTTCAGGGAAAGGTTTTTAAGGGTTGTGGAGTGTGTAATCAGTTCGTGGACATTCTTCTGATTGGTTGGTGGTGAGGTAATTGGGAGTCAACATCATCAACCTTCTGTTTCCAACAGGTCTGGGGTCTACGTGCTTGTGGGCAGCAGACAGTTAGCTTCTTCCACCTGGCAGGTGTTTCATCATCTGCAAAACAGCTCAAAGGACATGGCTCAGAATATTATCTATAGCCCTTGAGCAGGAACTAAAGGTCCTTGACTTTGTTTAATGGCTAAACTATTATTATTTTGTCTCGTTTGACTGTTTTCCTTTTTTTCTGCATTTTCTTACTTCTCTGATTCAGTTTACGCTTTGGAACTTGGGAAAGGCCTAGGAGTCTAAAGTTTCTCTACAGACAAGAGGCAGGTGGAGAACATGGGGGTGGGGGGAGGGGGCAGTCTCTTCCGGGAAGGCCCCATAGGGTCCTCCTTGGTTATAATAACTTTATGGCTCATCATCTAGGGCTCTAACCCTATAGAAAAGGGCTCAGGTGCTTATCATTCCATAACTGAATCATTCACAGTCCTGGAGGAAATGGAGTCGCTCAAACAGGGTCTCTAAAGAACATTTAATACAGGATTATTTACAGAGCTGTAGGCAGGGTGATGGGAAACCCTCAGGGCATACTGTGGGACCTGGTGGCTGCAACTGTGGGGCGCTCTTATCACGTCTAGGTCTGAGTGGGCGAAGGGAAAATGTGGTTCCTGGAATCCAGTGGGAGATAGGATTGCAAGGGGCTCGGGTGCTCAGCGGTAGTACAGCAGAACAGGAGCTGGGAGAATAAATACCCCAACCTCTTTCTCTGATCACCCACCACTGCTTCTCATTGGTTGAACCCGACAGGATCTGGCCAGTGGGAGATCATGGATTCTGTCTATGCAGATGAACCTCTCCAGGGACATGGGCAAGGATGAGAAGAGCTGAGTGGCTCTGGAGAAGAGGATGGGCAAATTGAGAATTTCCAATGCAAACCCAGGGCTCCAGCCTTCCTGGGGCCTGTCATCTGAGCTCTCCATAGAGTCTGGCCAGTTCACTGCTGTTCACTGATGCCAAGTGTGGGTTTCTTCATCTCTTGCTTTGGGGTAGGCTGGTACTCACTGCAAGATGCTGAGATTTGGGAGGAACCAAATCAGAGTGGGTCATAATGACGTCCTCTGGAGGGAGAGAGTGGCCACGTGACTCTGGCTAAGATTGAGCTAAAATGTTTCCTTCCAGGATAGAACCCAAAGTATTACCCTGATTTTCAAGACCCTCTCCAGCCCAGCTCCCAGCCTTTTTCTCCAGCATCTTCTCTCCCAACCTGGTTCTCCCAGCCCTGCCCACCTCTCCACCTGCACATCCTTACATTCAGCTGATTCAGTCTCAACACTCTTGGTACCAAGTCTTTGCCCACGCGGAGCTCCCTGCCAAGCACACCCTCCCACTGCACACCCCCTCTCCAAATCCTACCACTGTGAGCTCTGGGAGGTGACATGTGAGCTGAGGCTTGAAAATGAGGAGGAGCTCATCAAAGGAAGAGCCTGGGACAGAGTGTGTAAGGAGGAGGGCACTGAAAGTGCAAAGGTCCTGAGGTGGGGATGTGCTTGTGGATTGGAGGAACAGTAGGGAGGCTGGTGTGGCTGGAGCAGAGTGGGGAGCAGAGGAGGAGGTGAGATCAGGAAGGTCACAGAGGGGCTAGATTTGGGGGGCTGTTTTAGACCATGGTGGGGAGTTTGAGCTTAAGTGCACCAAAAAACCTTTGGAGAGTGTTGTAGTCTGCTCAGGCTAGTATAACAAAATACTATATAGACTTGGAGATTTAAGGAGCAGATATGTATTTCTCACGGTTCTGGAGACTCTGAAGTCCAAGACTAAGGTGCCAGAAGATTCAACTCCTCGTGAGGGCTCTCTTCCTGAATTGCAGACAGCTGCCTTCTCACTGTGTCCTGTGTGTAGAAGAGAGAGCTCTAGTTTCTCCTTCTTCTTATGAGGGCACTAATTCTGTCACAAGAACCCCACCCTTGGGACCTTATGTAACCGTAGTTACCTCCCAAAGGCTCCACCTCCAAATGCCATCCCACTGGGGGTCAGGGCTTCAACATATGATTTGGGGATGCGGAGGAGGACAAAAACATTCAGTCCTAACAGAGAGTTTGAATAAGTGAGTAAATGTTTGGGGCAATGAAAGAAAAAAGCAGATGAAGCTGATCTATAGCTGCAGTCTTGGTACAACTGAGGCTGCTGACCACTAGTGACACCCCATCTGCCTCAGTATTCCTTGAGATTGTCTCCTTCCCCTAGCCAGCCCTAGCCTGGCTCCCCTGCTGTGTGCCCCCATGGGGACAAGTCACCTCGGCTGATTGAGAGATATTGCGGTGGCAGTGCCCATCTCTGGCTCTATCTTAATGACACCCAAAGAGCTCCACAAAGCCAAACGGCTCATCACAATTATTATAAAATATTAAAATGACTCACAAAATAAATTATTCACATACCTCATGTTCTGCTTCCAGGTGTTCAGGGACTAATGAGATTTTTTTAGGTGGGGAGCAGGGAGTGGCCCTTGGGAGGCCCTGAAAGATTGTCTACCAATGACATCACTGTAGAGATGGAGGCGGAGGCAGGACTGGGGCAAGACAGGATGACCGTTTATGCCCCAGTGCTCTGTAGCATATAAAGGTTGGTATGCAGGCAGGGAGAGGGGGGTGAGTCTTCACTTTGTTTCTGCCTCCCCACCGGTGGCTGGAGAAAGTTGGGTCCATTGCAGGCAGCATGAAGGGCTTGGAGTTTTCAGAGTGGTGGGGGTGGGTGAGTGGGGAGAGACAGAAACAAAAAGAGACAGGGATAGACAGAGGAGCTAGAGCTAGAGGGACACAGAGACACGTAGAGACACAGAAAGAGACATAGAGACAGACACACAGGGAGACAGAGACACATAGGGACAGAGAGAGACTGAGGGACTAGATTAGAAGTTACTGGTATCAAGTCATGATCCCCCGAATTGTCACTTAGGTAGGTAGAGCCGAGATGGGGGCCACGTGGGGCTTTGGGAGGTCAGGGTCCCCAGTGCGAGAGGCTCCTCCCACCAGAGGTCCCAAAGATAGTAGCCGGGGTGAGAGTTCTGTCAATAAACCATGTGGGTTCCTGAAACCCCAGATTCCACAGCCCAGACTGTGTACGGTGTAGACTCCCTTTCAAGGAATTGCAGTAGGCAGGGCACGGGAGATGCCGACACCTGCACCGTTCAGCACCGCGGACAGCGAGGCGCCCCTGTGACCCGGAGAGGCCACCTCTGCGGGGGGCGGGGGATGGTCTCTGACCCCACTGAGCTTTCCCACTCACCTGTTCCCAGGGTCAGCAGTCATCTCTGTGAGGGAGGATGATTGTCCCCTTTCATTGGCAGGCAAACTGAGTCTCAGAGCTGTGAAGGCACATAGGCAAGGTCCCAGACCAGCCCCATGTGGGCTCTACTCCAGCATTTACTGTGTACCTGACCCTGCACTGGGGACACAGCAGTGACTAAGGAAGACAAAAATTCCTGCCCTGTGAAGAAGACAGCTGATAAAGCAGCAACAATTTTTTCTTTTTTTTCTGAAATACTTTCTGATGAGGATTCTATGGAAAATAAAATGGGCTAATGTGCTAGAGAGAGACTAAGAGGTGGCTTTAGTTGGGGCAAGGGGGATCAGGGAAGCTCTTTCTGAGGAGTTGACATTTGAGCTGGGACCTCAAGCAAGTGGGGGAGCAGGCTGGGGGGAGTGTGCTCCAGGCAGGGGGCACAGCCAGTACAAAGGCCCCAGGGTCGGAGAAAGCTTGGTAAATTCAAGAAAGAGAAAGAAAACAAACAGAAGTCAAGGGAATTTTCAAACAAGTGGGTGCTGCAACCATGTAATTTTGGGGGTGGGGAGTCTAAAGTAATACTCAAACAGAAAATCTAGGGGTCACTTGGTCATTGTTGAGAGCAAGGGATTGGACAAGTCTCTATGGAGTCCTGGGTTCAAATTCTTTTGCTATTTCCTACTGTGTGACCTAGGTAAGGGTTTGTCTGTACTGGTTAGCTGTTGCTACATAACAAATTACCCCAAAACTTTGTGCCTTAAATGACACTATCTCAACTTCTTGGATCTGGGCATGGCTGAACAGAGTCCTGTGCTTCAGGCTGTAACAAGGTATCAGTCAGGGATGAAGTCTCAGCTGAATGTCTGACCGGGGCAGGATCTGCTTCCAATCTCCCGTGGTTGTCAGCATTATTCAGTTCCTTACAGGTTGCTAGAAGGAGGGCCTCAGTTCCTCACTGGCTGTTGGCTGGAGGCCACTCTCAGGTCCTTGCCACTTGAGCTTCCCTACCATGGCAGGTTACTTCATCAAAACAGAGTCAGTAGAGAGAGTCCAGCAAGATGGATGTCACAGTCTTTTTATAACCCAACCGTGGAAGTGACATCTATCATTTTGGTTGTATTCCATTCATTAGAAACAAGGGGAGAGGATTACACATGGACAGGAGGACCAAGAGGCAAAGATCCTTGGGTACATCTTTGTGAGCCGCCTACCACAGTGCCCTCTAGGAGCCTCAGTTTCCTCATCTGTAAAAAGGACAGTGAGTTCCTACTTTGGGAGGGGGGCATGGGGAGGATGCCGTGCAATGAATCATAGAAACATTCTGGGCATAGTAGGTCAACTTTAAACCTATCGACTCCTGGAGACACAAGTATGAGATTCAAACCCCTGAACTGGAAATTCCCTGTAGTCTATCCCTCTAGTCTGAGGTGAGGTTAACCAGGGCAGACCTCAAGCTTTGCAGAACAGTCCCTGACTTTCCAAATGCCGTCATCTGTTAACTCATTGGCTCACCCAGCATATTCATTTCCAGTGGCTGCTGTAAAAAAATACCACAAACTGGAGGCTTAAACAGCCAACAGGTATTGTCACATTTCTGGAGGCTGGAAGTCTGAGATTAAGGTGTTGGCTGGGTTGGTCCCTTGTGAGGGAAGGATCTGTTCCATGCCTCTCTCCTTGGCTTGTAGATGTTCATCTACATGTTCACAAAGCTTTCTCCCTATGTGCATGTCTGTGTCCAAATTTCCCTCTTTTATAAGGACACCAATCATATTGAATTAGGGACCCACACTCCACCAGTATGACCTCACCTTAACTGAACTAATTACATCTGCAACCACTCTATTTCCAAATAAGATTACATTGGGAGTTCTTGGGGGTTATGACTTCAACATACGAACTTGGGGAGAATCAAATCCAACCCATAACACCTGTCAATGGAAGACTCTTCTCTCTGTCTCTGTTTCTCTGTCTGTCCATCTGTCTCTCTGTTTCACAGTCTCTCTGTCTCTGCTTCTAAGTGTTTGCATGTCCTTTTCTTTCTCCCTCTCTCTCCAAGCTCATTCCTGCCCCAGGACCCTTACATGTGCTGTATACCCTCTGCTTGGAAAGCGCCTGGCTTTTGCAGGTATAGCTTCTTCTCAGCTCAGATGGCACATCCTCAGGTACCTCTACCTCACCTACAATCCTCCTCTATCATCTTGCTGTTTTTCAAACATACCAAGCATGTTCCTGCCTCAGGGCCTTTGCCCTGGCTATTTCTTCTGCTTGGAACACCTTTTGTTCACATGGCTTCTTCCTTCATCTTCTTCCGGTCTCAGCTCAAGCATCACCATCACCGTATTAGCTGGAGTCTCCCTCCTCCACTCACTCCCAGAGTCCCACCTCCCTGCTCTGTTTTTCTCCCATTGCACATTTATCAGCTGGATAGATTATAACCCATTGGTTTAACTGTTTCTTGTCGGTCTCCACCCAAGACTGTCACGTATTGACCGTTTTGGTCCCTGCTGTGTGTCCTCATCTCCTAGGGGAGGGCCTGGCTCACAGCATGTGATCAATCAATGTTTCTGGAATCAGTGAATTGTATGGCTAATCAGAAGATTTTATAACAACTACCCAGACTTCTGTCATTGTGGAAGCTTGGAGTTTGCTGATGAATTTCAGGCACAGAATCTTAGAATTGTCACCAAATCTTAGAATCAAAAAGAAAGGACTCTTGGAATCCTCCTGTTCCAGTTCCCTCCATGTCATCCCAAGCGTGGTTCTCTAGGTTGCCTTGGCTACCTCCAGTGATGGGGACCTCATTACCACCTAAGGCAGCCCATTCAGGTTTTGGATAGTTCCACTGGCATGAAAATCCTTCCTTAAGAACTGAGCCCACGTTTTTCACATTGAGATTCCCTTTGGTTTCTGAACTTCCCCTCCCCAGCTTCCTGCAAAACCAGTCAACTCCCTCTGCGACCCTGGGAGTTGGTGGGGAGGGAAGGAAGGGTTTGAGGGCAAGAATCCTGTTTTCTGAGGCCCATTGCCCCATTCTTCAGCCTTCCCTGAACATTTCAGATAAAGAAGATAGCTGAGGTGTTAGCTGGTAACTAAAGTGTGAGCTGATAACTAAGGTGTGAGCTGGTAATGAGAAGGTGAGGATAAGGGAAGCGCTGGAGGATAAGAAAAATCCTAGAAGAAATCTAGACGGTTAGGTAAGAACTAAAGTGCTTTAGCCAACGACCCCCCACTTCCCTTTCTCCCTCCTTTCCTTCTCGAGCATTTATTTATTTATTTATTTATTTATATTTTTTATTATTTTGCGGTACACGGGCCTGTCACCGCTGTGGTCTCTCCCGTCGCGGAGCACAGGCTCCGGATGTGCAGGCCAGGCGGCCATGGCTCACGGGCCCAGCCGCTCTGCGGCATGCGGGATCCTCCCGGACCGGGGCACGAACCCGCGTCCCCTGCATCGGCAGGCGGACTCTGAACCACTGCACCACCAGGGAAGCCCTCGAGCATTTATTGAGCACCTACTATGTGCCAGGCCCAGTGCTGGGAGTGGGAGTTACAAAAAAGGATCAGATGCAATCTCTCCTTCGGGGCATTCAAATCCCACACACCTGAGATCTAAGCTCTCTCGGAAGCCCCAGAGCCAGCAAAGTCTTTAAGACACCAAGGCACAAAGCTATGATGGTGGAATGGTGGGCAGTGGGCAGATTTCTTCCCCCAGCTCCTGCCTGCTGGTGGGTGAAGTGAACCTCTGAGTCTGTCCCTGCTGTTGGCACTTCTGGGCCGGCTTCTGTCTCTCCTGTGTGGGTGGCGAGTGACTTCATCTGGCCCAGTGGCTGTCACTCAGCCCCAGTCAGACGGGAGACAACACAGTTGCCATGGAGACGAATATACTTCCCCCTGTGGGGTGGTGGTGAGCCAAGGGAGCCAGAAACCGTGTGTGGATGTGTGAATTCGGCACAAAGTGACCCAGGCCTGGTGACTCAAGTTGGGGGGGGGAAGGGGGGGAGGTTTAACTCCTTCACTGCCACTCCCCCCTCCTCTGTATTCACAGTCTGGGTCTTTGGGGAACCAGGGTTTCAGCATCAGAGTTGAGAGTGTTAGTTCAGAGTGTCTCAAGCCTGGCTCTCCCTCCAGGCAAACTAACCTCTCCATGCCTCAGCTTCCTCATCCAGAAAGCGGGCATGAGAAGATGTACTCATCTAAACATTCGTTGAATGAACACTTATTGAAGCCTGCTATGTGCCAGGCACTGTTCTAGCAGCTCCCACGGGGCTTCTGGATCAGACAACAAAGAATGAACTGAATTAAAGAAAAATCAGAAAGTGGTGTTCAGAGAAGGGCGAAGGGAGGGATGCGATAGGGAGTGAAGGAGGGAGGGCGGGGAGCATGTAACTGGGGGTCAGGGAGGAGTTCTGAAAAAAGGTGACATTTGAGCTGAGACTTCAGGGGTGAGGAGAAATCAGACATAGGAATGTCTGGGAGAAAAGCGTTCCAGGTTGAGGGCACAGCCTGTGCAAATGTCCTGGGGCAGGACTGTGCCTGGTGTATTGGAGGAACAATGAAGAAACCCACGTGGCTGGAGCAGAGTGAGCGAGGGGGAGAGAGGGAGGAGGGGAGGGCAAGGAGGGGGCAGGTCCACAGATTTGGGTGCTGTGGTGGGGAGGACTTGGGCTTTTACCCTGAGGGAGGTGGGAGCCCTGGACGGGTGTGGGCAGAGGAGAGGGAGAGGCACCTGACTCAGGTGCTCACAGGGGTCCTCTAGGGGCTTCAGGGAAGACAGATTGTGGGGAGCGAAGGAGAGAACCAGGAGACCAAGGTAGAGGTAACTGCCCTGGTCCAGAGAAGCATTGATGGGGACCCATGAGGCGGAGGGTGCCTCTGCTGGCTTTGCTGTATCTTTTAGTATGGCTGTGCTGGAACATTTACATATTGAAATACACAGAATTTTATTATAAAGAATATTTTTTCTATTTCTCCTTTATATTATAACTAGCAAGTTATATGTTTTTGAAATTACATGTGTAGGTCAGTTATGTTGCCTATGAATTTTACTCTAGGATGTGCTGAGACTGGGGTGGATCCATGTGATAAGGCCTGGCATATAGTAAGGACTCAGCAATCAGGGCCTTGGAGTCCCAGGACAGAGGTGGGAGGAAGGCAGGGTCCTCTCCAGGCTCCTGGGTATTCCAGACACGTCGAAGCCCAATGTCTCAAGGACTCAATCATGGGCTCCCTATAGGTCTCTTTTTGTGGATTGACAAACAGACTTCCAGAGAGGACAAGCCATTTTCCTAATGTCACACAGCCTATCATGGTGAACCTAAGATTTAAGCCCTGGCTGTTTGGGCCAGTTCAGATGCCATGGGTGACAAATACTGGCTCTGCTTTGGGGGGACCCCTGCTCCCCACTCCCAGCCTGACCCCACCCTGGCATACTTCTTGCTCTAGAGCGACCCTGAGCTGGTTAGTGGGAATGTCGCGTCCCTCAGCCACAGTGATTGGTTCAGAGGTGGCCATGTGACCTGAGCCAAGCCAGTCAGAATTACCCATGGTCTTTGCTGGAACCAATAGGCAAGAGGGTTTTCACTTCTGCTTGCCTGGCTGACTGGGAAGAGAAATAAGTCTGGAGCTCGGGGTCTCTTTTGAGTCTATGAATGGGGGGCCTGACTGTGAATGAAGCTCACCTAGAGGAAAGCCAAGCTGAAACACTGAAACAGACCTCCAATAACATCAGCTCAACTCCTGGATCCAGCTATGCCTGAAGCTGGACCCTGGAATTTGCAGTTGCTGGAATCTGTTTATATGTTTTTCTTCTCAGACCTGTTAAATTTCCATTTCTCACAACCAAAACAGAGCCACGGCAGCAGGTTTCATCTCTCAAACTCCATGCCCCATCACAGTGCCACCCTTTCTTCATGTGTTGGGCAGACATTATTAAAGGGCACAAGGAAAATTTAGGGCATGATATATTATCTTGATTGTGGTGATGGTTTCATGGACATATACATATATCATAACCTATCAAAGTACAAACTTTTGCCTATTTACATGTCAATTATGCCTCGATAAAGGCATACGTTTTAAAAATAGCCTCAGTAGCAACATCTCAGCTCCTGGATGCAGCCATACTTGGAAGAAGAGAACTTTGGGCTTTTCAGATACATTAGCCAGTAAACGTCCTCCTGGGGAAAGAATAACAATTATATTAATTTTATTTTATTGTCAGTTTTGTTAGCCCTTCTCTCTCTCTCTCTCTCTCTCTCTCTCTCTCTCACACACACACACACACACACACACACACACACACATCACAACCTAGATATAAGAGAAGGCCAAGAGGAGGCAGTTGGATGATGTGATGCCTCAAAAAATGTGTCCAGAAAACTGCTGTGGCTAAAAAGTTTATGTTCAGGCTCATCTGGGAAACTGTTCAACAGGTGTCTCTTTTGCAGGACTTGTCAGAGCCTTTAAAATACAAATGGGACAACTCTCAGGCTTTCTGTACACAGTCTTCCAGAGATCCCCAGCAGGACTGGGTCCCAGATGCTCACAACAGACACTGCTCATTGATGTTCCCGTATTGGCTCCTTCCCTTGCCTGTCTCCATCTCCCCTCCCTTTCTGCTGCTTCCTGGAATCACCACCCGCGTAACACTTCCTCCACCCAGACAACCCCATACACTACTCTTTCAGAACCCAAAGCCCTAAGTCCCCTCCCACTTGGACATCATTGTTCATTTGCTTTTATTCCCTCCTCCATTGGAAAACATCAGAAAGACCAGAAGACGCTGTTCCTTCTGGCCTGGGGGGAAAATCTCTCACAACTGCACCCTCTCCTCGCGAATCCTTCCTCTGAGCCTTTGTCGATGCTGTGCCCCCCAGCCTAGAACACCCTTCCTTTCCACCTAACCAAATCCTCATTCTGCAGGTCAGGATTTCCCTCAATATTGCGGCCCAGAGTGATTCTGGATGATTACGTAAATAGCGTTAACTCACATGGGGAGAAATGAGTCCCTTTCCAGTCTTTCATTACTTCTGATGATGCAAAGGAGAGAGTGCTGGGAACTCAGGGGGTTTTAACCCTTTTCTCTTACTCATCGTCTTGTAAGCAAGGTGAGATCAGACTGCAGCCCCCAGCCTTGAGGGGGCAGTGACTCCTTGCTAGATGGAATAACTGTGTTTTGTTTCCATCATGTGTGTTTTGTCACCCACTTCTATTTGGGCAGGTGCAACCAGCTTTCCATTTGCAGGAGGGAAGCAGAGACTCTGTTTTTAAATACACTTACTTGTGAAGACATGAGTCAGTGGAAGGCAGATATTAAATAAATTGTGGAACAGGTGGGGTGCTGACGTGCCAACAACCATTACCAATGATGCTTGGGAAATGCTCACCTCTTTCAGGAAGCCCTCCTGGATTGCCCCTGGCCAAGCCTGCAGGGTCTTAGCTTTGCCTCCGAAGGCCCCACCATTTCCTGAGGGCCCCTCACGTTGGCACAGGCACGATGCAATTTTCATCTCCGAAGGGCAACGTAGAGTGGATGACAGGTGTCTCTGGGCCTCAGTCTCCCTGCTTGTGCCAGGAGGAGGGCCCTGGGGGCGGCGGCAGCACTGGGATCCGGGGGACAGGCGCCTCCGTGCCAGCTGGGCTTGCCTCCCGCAGCTGCTGGCGTTGCCATGGTTACCGAGCAAGCATTTCTCTCCCCCCACCCCAACCGCCAGCCCCTCACCCTCGGACCAGGCCCTTCCAGGGACCGAGGCTCCTGGGTGTCATGGAAACGGTTTCCAGGCACCCGCAGCGGGGTTTCTCATTGGCTGGCTGCTCCTGCAGGCAAAGGTCTCCCCCAGGGTCACTGCTAGGGGCTGGAACTGGGTTTCTTCAAGGTTCCCAGGCACGTGAAGGGGATGTCGCCTGTGAGATCTTGATTTATAACTCACTCCCCCTGGGGCTGCTCAGAGTGTCAGGAGCCACCTGGGTGGGACTGGGACCTTTAGCCCCTCCCTGCTAAACTGCCCAAAGTCCCCAACAAAAACCTCTGTTCTAAGTCAATGCACTGGGCTCGCTCTGCAAATGTGGCTCTGAGAGGAACCACCAGGCAGCCCTTCCCCCTTCTTCTAGAATCTTCTTTCAGCATTGGTGGCTGCTCTGCACAGAGCAGGGGCTAGGGGCCAGGACTCTGTACTCAGGAGCAGGGGAGATCACGGCTGGGACTGGGCCCTGGGAGATTTAAAAAATAAAATAATAATAATAACAGCAACTAACACACTTCTTAGGGCAACACCTGCGTGCCCAGCCCTATATTGGAAATAAACAGCATAGGAACTCATTTAATTCTTAAGAGGTAGGTACCATTACCCCCATTTTAGAGATGGAGAAACTGAGGCTCAGAGAGGATGAATGCTTTTCCCAAGGTCACACAGAATGAACTCAAAGGGCAACCTGGGATTTGAACTTGGGCCACGTGGCTCCAGGGTCAACCATTTTCACCGCTAGGTTCTTTGATGCCTCTGATAATATGATTGAATGTTCCGAGGTGACATCTGCCATTAGCAATGGGGACAGGGGTCTGAGACTAAGAGAGAGATGCCAGGAGGGGGTTGGGGCCTTGGGTAGCCAGAGGGGGAGATGGGCACTGCCAAAGAGAGGTTTGGGGGGGCTTCAGACCCTTCTAAAATTTCCATCGGGGACTGTGGAGCCACCCCAAAGAAACTGAAAACCCAAGTTTAGGAAGTGAGTGCACTGTGCAAACCCAGGCTCAAGATGGTCCCCTCAAACCCCCAGCTACCCCATCCCTTCCAAACAGACACTACAGCTGAGCCCCCGATCCCTGGAAATTCTGGAAGGAAACCCAGGGCAAGAGGGGTCTGAGGAGGGAAAGTGACAGGGCAGCAAATGTTTTATGATAACCCCTGTGTATCCAGCCCTGGGCTGTGAGGTCCCCAAGGGACCCCAGGATGGCAGGGATGCAGAACTGGACACAGACTCACCCAGCCCCTTGGGGTCAAGGAGAAGGGACCCAGGGGGCTGGGAGACTGGAACAAACTAGGATTAAGAGCGTGAACAGGAATTTGCCAAGCAAAGAGAGGAGAGTTCTAGGCAGAGAGAAGGTGACCCATGGAGTGGGTGGAGCATGGAGGAGATTGCTATAGGCTGAATGTTTGTGTCCTCTCCAAATTCATACATTGAAACCTAATCCCTGATGTGATGGTACTAGGAGGTAGGTTAGGCCTTTGGGAGGTGCTTAGGTCATGAGGATGGAGTCCTTATGAATGAGATTAGTGCCCTTATAAAAGAGACCCCAGAGAGCTCCCTTACCCTTTCTGCCATATGAGAACACAGTGAGAAGATGGTTGTCTACGAACCAGGAATCATTTGGTGTCTGAACTCGGCAGCACCAAATATGCCAACATCTTGATCTTGGACTTACAGCCTCCAGAACTGTGAGAAGTGTCTTGTTTATAAGCCACCCAGTCTATGGCATTCTGACCGGACTAAGATTGACTATGCAAAGAAAATCAGGAGGGCTTCTTGGAGGAGGTGATATTTGAGCAGAGACTTGGAGGATGAGGAGGAGCCGACCATGGGGAGATCTGGGGAGAAGACTGTTCCAGGCAGAGGGGACAGCATGAGCAAAGACCTTTAGGCTGGACCATGCCTGGTGTGTTCCAAGACCAGCAGGGAGGCTGGCGTGGCTGGAACAGAGTGAGAGGAGGCGAGGGTAGGGAGGTAGCTGGGACCAAACCCCAGAGGTGCCATTGCACTAGTCAAGGCGAGCGATGACGGTGGCCTGGCCCAGGCAGTGGCAGCAGGAGTGGGATGGAGCGGAGTGCTTGAATTCAAGGTATCATTTGGAGACAAGGCCCCAGGCCTCACTGATGGAAGGAAATGGTGAGGGAGAGGCTGAAAGAATTAGGGATGACAGTCAGCTTTGGGACCCTTTCCTCCCTGGCACAGAGAAATCATCAGGCAAGTTTTGGTCACAGACAGATGGTAGGACCAGGAGGCGACTCAGGGCCACCCAGCCACCCAGAGATGTCACTGTGCCTCGCAGCGTCCCAGCTCCCACCAACTGCCGGTAACATGCGGCCCAGATGTTCCATCCTGGGGACAACTGTGCCGGGCCTTCCCTGGCACCAAGCAGGTTTCGTCTGCAGCAGTGACAACTTCTTGGATGCCTCTGATGGGGAGGCAGTAGGGCAGGGCGGGGCTAAGGGGAGGACCCTTCTTGGCCAGGAAGCTGTTGCCAGCTGTCACAGGGAGGGGGCACGTGGGCAGCAGAACCCAGAGTGTCTGGCATGGTGCTGGATTTGCGGTCTTGAACCATCAGATAGGAACCCCTCCCTGGAAGAAGGAAAGGTTGGGGTCCCACACCAGACACTTGGGGCCCACAATTTCCAATTGCAAATTCTACTTCCAAGGCTTTGTCCCAGCATTCCCTGGCCCGGGAGTGGCCTAGTCCCTTCCCCTTTCATTCAATCCCTCAACAAGTATTTATTGAGCACCTACTGTGTACCAAGCACTGTTCCAGGCACGAGGAAGATATCAGTGACTGAAATAGACCAACAAAAGAAAACAAACCGGGCTTCCTTGGCAGCGCAGTGGTTGAGAATCCGCCTGCCAATGTAGGGGACACGGGTTCGAGCCCTGGTCCGGGAGGATCCCACATGCTGTGGAGCGGCTGGGCCCGTGAGCCATGGCCACTGAGCCTGTGCTCTGGAGCCAGCAAGCCACACAAGCGCCTAGAGCCTGTGCTCCGTGATGAGAGAGGCCACTGCAATGAGAGGACCATGCACCACAACAAAGAGTGGCCCCGCTTGCCGCAACTAGAGAAAAGCCCGCGTGCAGCCAAAAACAAATTAATAAAAAAAAGAAAACAAACCAACCAACCCCCGACCTCATGGAGCTCAGTCTAGTGTGAGAGGCAGGCAATGAACTAACGAATGGGCAAATAAAATATTTTCAAAGAATGTAAGTGCTGGGAAGGATACAGAACATGTTGTGATGTGAAAGGAAAGACAGGGAAACTTCTTGAGCTGGGGGTAGTCAGGGTGGGCCTCTGGGAAGAGGTGGCATTAAGCTGAAACAGGAAGAAGAGACAGCTATGGGAAGAATGAGGGGAGGTCCTTCCAGACAGAGGAAACAGCAAGTGCAAAGGCCCTGGGGCAGGATAGTTCCTGGCAAGTAGGCAGAAGAGTGAGGGGACCCTTGTGGTGGGTACTGAGTGAGCGGGGGGGGGGGGGGGGAGGGGAGCAGGGGAGGGCCGGGAGGTGAGCAGTGGCTGTGGTGTGGTGGTGGTGGTGATGGTGGGCAATCCTACAGGGGCGTGGATTTAGCCAGGTATCGGTAGTGCTCTCTGTATATAGAGACCCGCGGAAGAGGAGCAGGTGTGTGCAGGATCTTTCCCAACAGACCTCAGAGAGGGTGAGGCATTTGCCTGCAGACACAGCAACTAATGCACCAACCTGGCCTTTCCCCACAACCCTGATATACTGGGGCCCTAGAACCCAATAGGAAGTTTTCTCCAAGTCAAAAAAATTTTTTTTTTAATTTAAAGAAGCTCTGCACGGCCAGCTCCGTCATATCTGTTCAGGGAGCCAGCAGAGGAAGAAGAGGGGAAGAAAGAAAGAAAAACAAAAAAGCTCAATATTTCTATTGTCCTTATCCAAATAAATTGAGATGTATTTGTGAAAGTGTCAAGGAAACCTCCAAGAGTGAAACTGTAAAATCACACAGCTGCTCGGAAGGCCCATGACAGACAGCTCAGATTAATGTAGCTGTATTTTTATGGTCTGTTAACAGTTGATATGGGTTTTAAATATATTATCTTCCATTGTATTGTCTGTCATTTTAAAAACTGCTCATGTCTCCTGTGTTTGCTTTTAAAAGGTTCTTATAGAACATTCCACCACTGAGCTCCCAAATCTTTTAATTTTTTTCCTATAGATATATCATCACAGGTCTTCTTCTCCCCCCACCCCCGAGCTAGGTTTTCCCTGGTACTTTCATGGGTAATTTACCACAGAACCTGTTGGAACCCCCTGAGTTTCTTAATTCAGGGAGCAGCTGCCGGAGGCTGGATTCTTGTCTAGTTGGTGATTTCTGAGGTGTGTAGATGGAGCTGCTCCAGATGGGATACGTTTCCATGTCTATCAAAAGAGGCCTGACCTCGGAGGGCTCAGAGTCTGTTTATGGAGACTTGTAGTAACCAGCTAATGCTGTGATCATGCCGAATAACAAACATCCCCTGCCCCTGCCTGCTGCCCTGTGCTCTCAGTGGCTTATAACAACAGACACTGGTTTCTTGCTTGCAGATCTCCGCTCTCTCTCGGTGAACTCATCCACTCCTGCAGCTTTGGTGATTCCTACCAAGTCTGATCCCAAGCCCTGAACAGCTTTCTGTGCTCCAGACAAGAATAGCCAGCTTGTCCCACCTCTCGTTCAACATTACAAACCTTCCTGTCCTCTTCTTGGGAATGGCTCCATCAACCCATCTCACATCCCCTTTGATCAAAGACCTGGGCATCCACTGCCCCTCCTCCCACGTCCTCACCCATCACCTATCAGTTTCGACATCCTATCCATTCTATCCTCTAAATCTCTCTCTTATCCATCCACTCCTTTCCCTCCCCACAGCCTCTGATCCACTCAATTTCACCTTAACTTTATCTCTGGACAACAGAAATCACCTCCTTCCTGGTCTCATGGCCTCCATTTTCTCCCCCTCCAATTTACTCTCCCTAAGGTGGCTAGAGTAATTATTTTTTAAAAATTTAACCTGATCAAATCTCTCTTCTGCTCAAATCCTCCTGTGGATCCCCAGAGGAGAAAATCTAAGCCCCTCGACCCACTCTTCAATGTCTTCATATAGGACCCCCATTAAGTCTTTCTCCTTCTCCCTAGATTCTCTCCTGTCATAATTCTACACTCTAGCCTATTTCACTGATTCTTAACCTCCCCACCCAAATCCCTAGCTCTTTCCAACATACAAACCTTTGCACATGTTTTTCCCTCTGCTTGGAATTCCCTTCCACATCACAAACTCCTATGCATCCTGCATGACCCAGCCTCCATTGCCTTTCCTCCAGCAGAGGGCACCTTCAATCTGTACCTCACTCTACAACCAGGATTTGTGGCTCCCATGAGCCTAAAGCAAGTTCTGCATTTGTTTGTTGTCTTCCCAACTAGACAATGACCTCCCTGTAGGCAAGGGCTGCATTTTCCTCTTCTGGGCACTGCCAGCCCTCACCCCAGGAATGAGCATGACTCTAACTACACAGAGCAAAGGAGATGGCCTAGTACAAGGCATTAATTACAGAGTCAGGATGATTAGAAGCAAGGCTGGTAGACTGCAGAAGTTCAGGCAACCACAGAACCATAAATAACGATGTACTAATTGTGCAGGAAAGACAATTAGGGAGGGAGGTTTTGAGTCACTGGTTCCACGGTCTGGACAATTAGACATTGGGCCGTATATAAAGGATGTGCTTAATCGCTTGGTTCAGACGATTAACAGGGCACCCGAGAAATAAAGCAAAATGCTATCATGCAGCCAGGCACAGAGCCAGGTGGTGCAGCCTTGAGGACTGGAGTCTGGCTGCCCAGACTCGAATCTTCCTGTGGGACCTTGAGCAAGAGACTTCCCCTTGCTAAGCCTCATTCTTCTCATCTGTAAAATGGGGACGTCCATGGTGCCCGCCCCAGAGGGTTGACCAAGGCCATGTGGATGATGTCACACAAAAGCATCGTTATTACAAACAGCAGCAAGGCATCCTGCTAGGAGATGCTCTTTGCCAAGTCCTAGGTGGTACATGATACTAACCACCCAGCCCAGACAGTGGGAGAATGGGGCAGTGCACGTGATGAAGAGAAAAATCAAACGATGGACACAGAAGCTGGGAGATCTAACAGGGTGCGATTTACTCGCTGCAAAGAATACAGAGGTGGTCAGGTGGATACTGCCACCCTGTCCCAGCCCTTATAACCCACCCCATATGGATCTGCCTTGAATTATGTTCCCTGGGGACCATGGAGCTGGGATCAATGGAGTAGACAGACCTGGGTTTGAGTCCTGGTAATGCCACTTTAGGAAAGTGCTTTCCCCTGGCTGAGCCTCAGTTTCCTCATCTGTAAAATGGGTGCAGTGATCATTCCCATCTCTCCAGATTCAACAGGGTGTCACACACAAAACACTTAGCCGCCTGCCCGGTACGAGCTAAGAATGTGATACGTGGTGACTGTTTTATAATCATTGTTAACATCAGCGTATCATTTTTTTGTTACTGTCATCCACCCTGAAATGTTTCTCACGCTTCCCGCATGACTGTATCTGGGCTCCAAGGCAGGGATATGGTAGGATTCAAAGGCATGTACAGAGGGGCTTGATAAAATAGGAGTCATTCTACTCAGAGCAAGATTCTTCCTTTTCAAAGGTTGAATAACATTCCACTGTATGGATGGACCACAGTTTGTTTATCCATCATCTGTTGACCGACACTTGGTTTGTTTCCGCCTTTTGGCTACTGAATGATGCTGCCGTGAACACAGGTGTGCAAGTAACTCTTGGAGTCCCTGCTTTCAAGTCTTTTGTGTATCTACCCACAGGGGCAATTGCTAAATGAAATGGTAATTCTATGTTTAATTTTTGAGGGACCACCATACTGTTTTGTTACTTTTTTTTTTTTTTTTTTTTTTGCGGTATGCGGGCCTCTCACCGCTGTGGCCTCTCCCGTTGCGGAGCACAGGCTCACGGACGCGCAGGCTCAGCGGCCATGGCTCACGGGCCCAGCCACTCCGCGGCATGTGGGATCTTCCCGGACCGGGGCACGAACCCGTGTCCCCCGCATCGGCAGGCGGACTCTCAACCATCTGCGCCACCAGGGAAGCCCACTTCTTTTTATTTTGGTTTCTGGTGTCTTCTGATGTATAGAAGTTTCCAATTATAATATAATCTTCTTTATCACTCTGAGTCGAGGGAGGCTGGGAAGGGCAGTGAGGCCACTTGTGTAGGCTCATGAACGGCTAAGGACCTAATCAGGTGCACTCCTCCCTGGCCCTGGAGAAGACCCAGGAATGGAGCATGGCTTCAGCAAATGGACCCCCAAGAGGAACTGATACTAGAAGAAGTGGAGGTTTCTGAATCAGAAATTAAGATGAATTATGGAAAATAAAGCAGCCATATTTTGTGTCCACCTGAGTTGGGGCTAACTTCAGAACCTGTGATTTTTATTTGTCATCTGTCTCCTTTGCTGAATCAAGAGCACGGTGAGGACAGAACTGTGTCCATCTCCTTTGCCAATGTGTCCACACATCCAGCCCAGGGCTGGGCATCCACTAGGTCAGGAGTCAAACTTTTTCTCTGAAGTGTCAGATTGTAAATATTTTTACCTTGCAGGCTAGATGAACTCTGTTGCAACTACCCAATTCTGCCATTGTAGCAGCAAAGCAGCCATAGACACATATAAATGAATGGACATGACTGGGTTTTAACAAAACTTTATTTACAAAAACAAGCAGGGGGCCAGATTTGGCCCTGGGGCTGCAGTTGGCTGACTCCTGCCATAGGTGCTCCAGGAATAGTTGTTCGATACTGGGAAGGACTCCTGAAAGGAAAGGGCTGCCTCTGGCCCTAAGTGGTTCTCCAGGTGAGCAGAGAAGGGTATTTCAGGCAGGGAAAACTGCGTTCAGAGGTCTGGAGGTGGGAACGTGAGTGGATGCTAAGGGTGATTCAGGGGTGGGGGGACTAAGTTACCCATTGTGGTCAACATGGGCACCATGGTCTGGAGGGGAGGGGGTGGGATTGACTCCAGAGAGCCGTGGGAGCCATAGAAGGTTGTAGAGCAACAGAGGAGTTGCCTATTACGCTGGGGCTCACTGTGAACTTCTTCGTCCATCCAGGGCAGAAATATCTGAGGTCACTTTTGCTGTAATACAGTTTAGAAGGAGCTTGAAGCATCCTCTCCCCCAGACAGGTGCCCTTATGAGAAACCCTGGGTCCTTCACCCACCCTGTAAGAGCCAGAATTTTATTGAGTGCTTGCTATATACCAGGGCTTTTTTTTTTTTTCAGGTAAAAAATAATTATGTTTCTGGGGAATTCTCCAGCAGTCCAGTGGTTAGAACTCGGCGCTTTCACAGCCAGGGCCTGGGTTTGATCCCTGGTGGGGGAACCAAGAACCCGCAAGCTGCACGGTGTGGCCAAAAAAAAAGAAATTATGTTTCTCTTTTCCCTTTTGCCATTAGGAAGCTCAGATCCAAGTGTAAGATCCAACTATAACTATGGGACAATACCTTATTACAGAGCCCCAAACAAAACCAGGACACTTATTGTCGCAACCACCCCTCACAGACTCTAATGAGACAGGAACTGTCATCAACCCCGTTTGAGGAACCCCCATTCCACCTATGCACAGTGTGTGTATTTCACACGGTTTTCCCATCAGAGTAAGATGATCAACCATCCTGGTTTGCAATGAGGGACTTTCAGTGTTAAAACCAGGGAAGTCCTTGTCAAACCAGGATGAGTTGTTCACCCTGTACAACAGCTTGAAAAAGAAACAATCGAAAAAGATCAAATTGCAGGCTTTTTGCCCCTAGTGGCCTGCACACCCAGGACCATTTAAATGAATCATTTAGATATCACGGAAGTAGCTGAGCCAAGTGTGTCATTTTTGCTGAGTACTTGTTAAAAGATCAATAAAAATAATACCAGTCAACAAACTCCTAATCTTTGCCCCTGGAAGAGGAGACAGAGCACAGCTGAGCCAGCAGAGAGGTGGCACTGGGGTCCCGAGGTCTGGTCCTGCATCTGGCTTGCTGTGTGGCCTGGGGACCATGCTGCGTGTCTCTGGGCCCCAAAGGGCACCGCTGGCTGGGAGGCTCTGGCAGCTGCAGCTGATCACGGGGGTTCTCTAAAGCAGGTGGTAATGGGGAGAAACGTGCCACCACCCTGAGGATAAACCACTCACGGTGGTGGTAGGTGAAGCTGGAATGTTTATAACTTCTTTCCCATCCTCTGCGTCCGCCTGGGTCGAGTCCCATCATCACCCACCGGGACCAGTACTGTCCCCCGGCTCCTGCCCACGTCCCCTATGGTTTGTCCTCCCAGCAGGAGCCAGAGGGCGCCCGTGAGCACCTGAGTCAGGTCCTACCCCTCCTCTGCCCACAGCCCTCCAGGGCTCCCACCTCCCTTGGGTAAGAGCCCAAGTCCCCCTGAGACCCACAAGACCCCGCACAACCAGCCCCATCTCCTCCTTGCCCTCTCCTCCTCCCTCTCTCCCCCTCGTTCACTCTGCTCCAGACACATGGATCTCCTCACTGTTCCTCCAACACGCCAGGCATGGTCCTGCCCCAGGCCCTTTGCACAGGCTGTACCCTCTGTTTGGAACACCATTCTTCCACGTGTTCCCATGGTTTTCTCCTTCTCATCATTCAGGTCTCAGCTCAAATGTCACCTCCTCAAAGGGCCCTCCTTTTTCATCCCAGCTAAAGTTGCATCCCCTCACTCCATCACTTTTTTTCCACATCACCCTGTTTCAATTCTGCCTATCACTTATCAGTATTTGAAATGACCATTTGTTGTTTGTTTGCTTGCATATTCTCTGTCTCTCTCCAGCTTCCAGCAGCTCCAGGAAGGTGGGAAGTATTGTCCCTTCTGCTCTCTGCTGGACCTCCAGTGTCTAGAATAGTGCCAGGCACACAGCGATGATCAATGTTTGTTGAACGAATAAATGATACAACAGGAGCAGACAGGGAAAGAACACAGAGGTGGGCATCAAAGAACTTGTGTTTAATTCCTAGCTCTGCTATGCACTGGCTGTGTGACCTTGGGTCAGTTGCTTAACCTCTCTGTGCCTCCATTTTCTGGAATTATTTCATCTAATGAAACAATTCACACAGTGTGGCTTGCATGGTGCCTGACAGCTACTTAGCCCTCCCTAAATGAGTCACTCTTACCAGGTCAGTCAGTATCCCACTCGTAGGACCAAATAACCTTCATCTCAGATACCTCGCCAGGTTAGGACATGTGGACCAGTCTCTCTTTTTTTAATGGCTGCATGTGTTTCCATAATATGCATGTTCCATGGTTTATCTACCACGTCCCCACCTGCTGGACACGTCACCAACTCCTCAGGGCACATGCTTGAACATGAGTCTTTGCACGCACATGCAGATGCTTCTCTGGGTTAATTGCTGAGGGCTGGAGTTGCTGCTCTGTTTTTTATTTATTTATTTATGGCTGCATTGGGTCTTCCTTGCTGCACGCGGGCTTTCTCTAGTTGGGGGGCTACTCTTCGTTGCGGTGTGTAGGCTTCTCATTATGGTGGCTTCTCTTGTTGTGGAGCATGGGCTCTAGGTGTGCGGGCTTCGGTAGTTGTGGCTCGTGGGCTCTAGGGCGCAGGCTCAGTAGTTGTGGCGCACGGGTTTAGTTGATCCACGGCATGTGGGACCTTCCCAGACTAGGGATCAAACCCGTGACCCCTGCGTTGGCAGGCAGATTCTTAACCACTGCCGCCACCAGGGAAGCCCCTGCTCTGGGGTTTTACTTGATGTCGTCAGGCTGCACAGCTGCTGTATATGCGTCCCGTCCCCCTCACCCCCATCGATACTTGATTTCATCCAATTTTTTTCCAGTTCTCTCCCAATCTGATCAGTGCAAAGCAGAATCTCATTCTGGTTTGATTTTCTGCGGCAGGACTGTGCCTGGCATGTTGGAGAAACAGCCAGGAGGCCCGTGTGGCTGCAGCAGAGTGAGTGAGGGGGAGAGAGGGAGGAGGGGAGGGCAGGGAGGGGACGGGGACAAGTTGGGTGGTGCAATGGTTAGGCACGTAGCCTTGAGAGCTAGACCATTCTGGGTTCAAGTCCTGGATCTGGACCTCAATATCTGGGTGATCTTGGGACCAAAGACCCCAGAAAGGGGCATGGCGTCCTCATGCTTCCGTTTCATCGTTTGCCAAGTGGAACTGATGATACTGTATCTGTTTCATAGAATAAAGGAGGGTCTGAGCAGGGGAGGGAAGAGATTGAATCTGTGACTTCAAAAACTCTCTTGGGCTGCCAGGGGCAGGGATGGAGGCCAGAGGACACTGGGGTGGTCTCTCGACAGGAGGTGACAGCCTCTTGTGAGAGTCTGTAATGCCCTCCACAGCTGGGCTTGTCAAATCCTCATCCTAAACCCCTGTGGTCATGTAGATCTCATTATTTCCATTCTACAGGTGAGAAAACCAAGATCATGTCTTATTAGCGCCACAGCTGATAATGATGGAGTCAGGATCGTGCCCCCACCCCACCCCCAACTTTACCCAGGTTTCCTTTCTCTTTCTTCTTTCTTTAAGAACAAGGACGTACTGATGTTGTTCATCCCTGCTCTGACCACAGAAGTAACACCGTTCACTGCAGAAAATTTAGAAAATCTCAACATACTAAAAAGAAAAAATGAAACTCGGCTATTATCTTGCCCCAGCGTGCAGACTTCTAAGGGCGCTTCCTTTTAGTCTTTTTTCTATGCAATTACACACATTGTAATTTCTTTAATGGCAACATAGTGTTTTTCAAATTCATCCTCTATTGCTAAGCACTTAGGTTGTATCTGATGTGTTGCTGTTATAGACCGGGGAAATAACACCCTTGTAGCTACTTGTATGTCCCATCCATAGTTACCTTCTTGGGGAAACGTCCTGGAATGACTAATCAGAGGTCAGATATATATTATAAGGTCTTTCTTTTTATCCTTCTTTCTTCCCTCTCTCCCTCCCTCCCTCTTTCTCTCTCTCTCCCTCTCTCCCTTCCTCCCTCCCTTCCCTCCTCCCTTCCTTCCTTCCTTCCTTCTCTTTTACTAATTTAAAACAACTTTATTGGAAATATCAATATAAGCCTTTTATATATCAAGTAAATTTTTACACACAAGTATCCAAACGAAAAATTGAAAGAAATGGACACATCCTTTTAGCAAAGTGGCGTGATGGAGGTTCTTGATGCAAAATATTGCATGATTAAGTCCTTCCTGTGAGTGACTCACTGAATGAGATTATGCTATTTCTTTTTTTCTGTCCTTAGAAATATAGTTTCTCTCGCTGATTCTGGATTCTCAGATATATTCAGGATTTCCTCCCATGAAGCTCCTAGTCTGAGATTTTTATCTGTACTGTCAATGTCACATCATCATTAGCTCCAGGGCTGCTCTCTCTTTGCTTTTCTTCTTTTAATTCTTATTAAGGTGAAATTCGCACCATGAGCATGAGGTTTGGGATGTATCCTTTTAATGCAGATTACCCAGTTCTCAGACATCCAATTCCCCCGAGATACCCTCTGTTACTATTTTGATGGTTTTCCTTTCAGTCTTTTTTCTATGCACATGGGTACATGATCTTGATACACCTGCTTTGCTTCTGCCCTCATTACAAATTCAATTTTGTTCATTGCTAAAGTGAGGGCAAGGGGTTTCGTCTGCGGTGTGTGTGTCTCTGCAGCTTCTCTGATGCCTAGGACAGCCTGGCACACAGTAGGGGCTTGGTAAGTACCGATTGGATTAATTCACGAACAATACATCAAGACTTGTTTTATTTTTCAAACCAGCATGATGACATCATGATAGCTTCTTTGTGAGCCTGTGAATATGGGTGTGAAATAATCAGTTCAGGTGAGGAAACTGAGGCTTGGTCTAGGGAAGTGACACCCAAGCAGAGAATCTGAGGGCTGGAGAGGGGAGAAGAGGGAGAGGCTCCAGGTAAGAGGCCCGGGACACCCCACACACCCCGGCAGGGAGGAAGGTTCTTTGATTCAATGTCAACTCCGCAGAAAGGCGAGAGGAGATGATGATAAATCTTTCTGCATCGAAAATTAATAGGGAGGAAATTTATTTCAGTGGCATGTGGATGTACCTCTCCCTCCCCTCTCCCTCCCCCAGGCCACACACAGGATGGAGTGGGGGGGGGGATTTGCGAACGGGGGACAGAATGGGGAGCCCAGCTCCAACAACATATGGGACGTTCTCCCTAGAAGGGCAGCAGGAGAACAGAGTCTCATACCAGTGTGTAGGGAGGGGAAACCAAGGCCCAGAGCAGAGGGCACAGACCCACCTCATCCCTCCCTGTGTCACCCCCTAGGGTCCTCCATGTAGGGTCCACTCGTTTGGGTGAAACCCTTGATCCCAGCTCAGCCCCCATCTCCAGGCAGACTTCCTGACCCCAGTTTAGCATACAGTCAGCATCAGTTGGAGTTTCCTATGATCACGTGTGTGCATGCACACTCACACACACCCACACACACCAGATCACAAGGGAAGAAGGTCACTCAACTAGGGATAGTTCGTGCTCATGTGGGCTTGAGACCAGAGCTTGTAATTTTTTAACTGCAGGCATCTCTCTCTCTCTCTCCTTCCTTCCTTCCCTCAGAACCATTTAAACGATTACAAAGATGCTATTTTTATCTCAGGGAAAATTTAATTATAGACATTGACCTTTACATTTTCTTCCCAGGCTCACGTGCTGCTGGCCCAGAGTGTGAGAGGCTTCCATGAGCATTCTCAGAAGAGAAACGTCCTCTAAGTCAGAAACTCGAGATGTTCAAGGGAGAGCAGAGGCCGAGGGTGGAGGTCCAAGTTCATGGTATGGGAGGCATGTCGCAGCCCCCAGGGAGACCTCGGAGGGAAGGTATTCCCTTTTTTGTTGCCACATTTTGGAGCTGAGGTCAGAAAAGTCTGGTCTGCACTGGTTATGGGCGTGGTCTTTTCATGGGTTACCCACCTGTCTCTAATTGTATTTCCTTTTTTCCCCGGACAAATCGTCTGAGGTCTGGCAATAGTAGGAGCTCATTCAATGGTTTGGGACTTTCCCTTAAACATTTAATTATTCAACGAATATTAAATGTGTGTCAGATGCTGTCCTCGGTTTCCTAGGTTGGGAGGAAATGGTGAACAGAACAGAATGAAAAGTCTCAGTTAACAAGAGCTGACACTGTACAGTAAAAAATAAACAAGTACATGTGTACAGTGGGTCAGATGGTGGTGAGAGCTAAGGGAAAATAATCAAGGAGCAAAAGAGGATGAAGATGTGTCGGGAGGTAAATCTTAAACAGGGTGGTCAGGGGAGGCCCCAGTGAGAAGGTGGCATTTGAGCAGGCACAGAGGGCACAGCCTGTGCAAAGGCCCTGGGGCAGGACTGTGCCTGGAATGTTGGAGGAACAGCGAGGAGGCCCCTGTGTCTGGAGCAGAGTGAGCAAGGGAGAGAGAGGGAGGAGGGGAGGGCAGGGAGGGGACTGGGCACGTCACACAGGACCTTGTGGGCAGAGGGGCGGACTTGGGCTTTTACCCCAAGGGAGGTGGAAGCCCTGGAGGATTGTGGGCAGAGGAGGGGGCGGGGCCTGACTCAAGTGCTCACACGTGCCCTCTGGTGGCTGCTATGGGCAGGACAGACCGTGGTGGGGTAAGGGTGGGAGCCAGGGGACCAGGGTGCAGGCAACTGCACTGGTCCAAGCTGGCAGTGATGGAGCTGGACCAGAGGATATAGAAGATGGAGGAGAAGTGGGCACTTTCTGGATAGATTATGGAGGCAGAGCCAATGGAGTTTTCTAAAGGACTGGTTGTGAGGTGTGGGGAAAAGGGGAAAGCGGAGGATAATACTAGTGTCTGAATTGAGCACCTGGAAGGTTGGAGCTGCCATCAGCTGAGATGGAAGGATGAGGGAGGAACAGGTTGGTGGGGTAGGGGTGAGAATCAAGATTTGGCTTAGATGTGTTATTGGGTGCCCACATGGAGATGTCGGGGGCAAGTTAGATATTAGGAGTTCAGGGGAGAGATTCCTTCTGAAAACATAAATCTGGTGGTCAATGATGGAAGAAATTTGAATCCGTGGGGATGGATTTGTCCAGGAAGAGAGAAGATGCATGAGGGCTGTCCTGTGTCTAGAACCTGATCAGAGAAGGAGAGAAGTTGTCAGAGGGACTGAGAAGGTCCAACAGAGGGGACAGAGGGAAGCCAGGTGGGTGCAGGTTCCCAGGGGCCAAGTGAGGACATTGTTTCCAGGAGGGTGAGGGACGAGCCAAGTGAGATGCTGCTGGGAGTGAGAGGAGGTTGGGGACTGAGACATGACTGGTTGATGTGCACGCTGGGAGGTCACCTCAACAAGGGCAATATCAGGACAGTGGTAGGAAGGGTTCGTCACTGAGATTTATTTTATTTAATTTTTTATTTTATTTATTTTTGGCTGCGTTGGGTCTTTGTTGCTGCGTGCGGGCTTTCTCTAGTTGGGGGGCTACTCTTCGTTGCGGTGCACAGGCTTCTCATTGCGGTGGCTTCTCTTCTTGCGGAGCACAGGCTCTAGGTGCGTGGGCTTCAGTAGTTGTGGCTCGTGGGCTCTAGAGCACAGCCTCAGTAGTTGTGGCGCACGGGCTCAGTTGCTCCGCGGCATGTGGGATCTTCCCGGACCATGGCTCGAACCCGCGTCTCCTGCATTGGCAGGTGGATTCTTAACCACTGCGCCACCAGGGAAGTCCCCACCACTGAGATTTTTAAGGAAGGACTTTGCCTCTCTGAGCCTCAGATACCCGAACTCTGGAGTGAAAGTATCAGCGGGACCTCCCCCGCCAAAGTCAGTCTGAGGATTTGGTGAGGTCGTGCGCTCAGCACACAGTCTGCTTGGTAAGGCAGAGATGGTATCACTAGATTATTGTCATTAGAGTTATTAGAGGTGGACAGTGCTATCTATCCACCCACCATCCATCCACTCATCTATCCATCCACACACCCACCCACCCACCCACCCAGCCAGCCAGCCATCCAGCCATCCATCCACTCACCTATCCATCCAACCTCTACGCATCCATGTATCCAATCACACATCTGTCCATCCATCCATCCATGCATCCACCCACCCATCCATCCACTCACCCATCCATCCACGTATCCATCCATCCACTTATCCATGCATCCATCCATCCATCCATCCACCCACCCACCCATTCATCCATCAGTTTTTACCCATCCATTCTTCCACCCATCCTTTCAGTGTCTACACATGCTGGACCCTATGCTCCATTCAGTCTCCAGGCCTGTCTTGCTACCTCCCCTAGCCCCTAGGCCTTGCCTACCATCATCACCCTGAGTCTGTTGAATGGGCCAGAGCCAGCCAGGCTGTACCTCCCTGCTGTCTAGCTGTGGGCTGTGCTCAGTATCGGAAAGAGCTCCCTCCAACCAAGCCCTTCTCTGAAGGTCCAGTTCTGGGGTCCAAGTCTCAGGAGCCACAATATTTATATCAGCTGAAAATTCTTTTGGGGGGCTTTTCTGGCCCTTGAACAAGGTTAGAGAAGCCACCCTCCCCTTGCACCCCAAACTCTGCTCACTGATACCCTCCTTGATCAGAAGACCTCTTAGCACCAGCATCGAACATTTCTTTAGTTAGATCACTTTGACTTACTTCTGTTTCTCTTACCATCCCCTGAGAGATGGACAGAATTGGATAGTTGGGGAAGCGGAGACTACCACAAAAGTGTCTTGTCCCAGCTCTGCCCTGCTTTGGTGCATGACCTTAAGACACATTCCCTCTCTAATCACTTCAGTGTTTAATATACAAATGTGTGAACAGGCTGATTTTTTTAAGGTAACATTTAAATTATCAACCATTGAAATAAATGATTATATTTATTGAAAAAAAAAAGACACATTCCCTCTCTGAGCCTCAGTTTCCTTATCAGTACAATGGGGTCACATCCCCCCAACCTCAAGACTAAATGAGTTGTGCATCCAAAGCTCTTAGCACATAGTAGATGCTTAATAAGTACCAGCTATTATTATTATTTGTATTACAGCCCCCGACACATTTTCAGCACCTGATTGGTGTTAATTCATTATAGCCTCATCCAAACAGCCCTCTGAGGTGGGCATCGTCATTCCTGTTTTGTAGATGAGGCCACTGAGGCACAGAGAGGTTAAGTGACTGGCCCAAGGTCACACAGCTGGTCAAAGGCAGAGCTGGGCTTTTAACCATCGTGCTTTTCTGCCTTTCAAGGTACAAAAGAGTTCACAGGGGGAGAAAGGAATCCCCCTGGGGATAGGTCATCCAGTGCCCATCCCAGAGTCAGCCAGTTTTATAGGTCCCTGTGTTCCTTCCAGGGTTGACATGTGCACACATAAGCACCTGTGTGCGTATTTTTCTTCCCTTCACGATTTTTTTTACACATGTGTGTGTACTAAAATACTATCCTGCACTTTCCTTGCTATCACTTAACAATACACCTTTGAGATCATTTCTTAAGGGTACATGGATTCTCACTTTTTATACATCTGCCAACTACTCCACTGAGAGAATAAAGCAAGCTGTTTTTTCTTTTATTGTGGTGAAATATACGTGGCATAAAATTTACCATTTTAAACACTTAAAAATGTACAATTCATTTTTGTAAGTACATTCACAAGGTTGTACAACCATCCCCATTATTTACTTCCAGAACTTTCCCATCCCCCCAAAAAGTGACCCCCATCCCCATTCTCAATCACTCCCCCTCCCCTCCCCCAGCCCCTGGCAACCACAAATCCGCTCTCTGTCTCTGTGGACGTTCTGGGCGTTTCGTATAAATGGAATCATACAACGTGTGGTCTTTTTTGTCTGGCTTCTTTCAACGACCATAAGGTTTTCAAGGTTCATCCATACTGTATAATATGTCAGTGCTTCAATTCTTCTGAAATTAAAAATTATTGGGGGGCTTCCCTGGTGGCGCAGTGGTTGAGAGTCCGCCTGCCGATGCAGGGGACGCGGGTTCGTGCCCCGGTCCGGGGAGATCCCACGTGCCGCGGAGCGGCTGGGCCCGTGAGCCATGGCCGCTGAGCCTGCGTGTCCGGAGCCTGTGCTCCGCAACAGGGGAGAGCCCACAACAGTCAGAGGCCCGCATACCGCAAAAAAAAAAAAAAAAAAAGAAAAAACAAATTTACCATTTTAACCATTTTTAAGTGTGCAACTCAATGACATTAAGTGCATTCACATTGTCGTGCAACCATCCCCACCATCCACCTCCAAAACTTTCCCATCTCCCCAGACTGAAGCTCTGCCCCATTAAACACTGACTCTCCCTCCCCCTTCCCCAGCCCCTGGCCCCCACCATCCACTTCCTGTCTCTATTGATTTGACTCTTCTAGGGACCTGCTATGAGTGGAATCAGACAGCATTTATCTTTTTGTGTCTGGCTTATTTTATTTATAGTGTTTTGTGGTTCATCCATATCGTAGCATGTGTCAGAATTTCCTTCTCTTTTTTAACATGAATAATATCCCGCTATATGGATGGACCACATTTTGTTTACCCATCACCTGTCGATGGACAATTGGGCTGTTTCTGCCTTTTGGCTACTGTGAATCATGCTGCTATGAATACATGCGTGTTTTTGTCGGAACATCTGTTTGCAATTTTTTGGAATATGAGACTGTTGTAACTGGTCCATGTGGATGGACATATAGGTTGCTTTCCATGTTCTTTCTGCTTTTGGAGATAGCGTTGCAATCAAACATCCTTGCCAGCTCTCTGCCTTTGGCAAGTCATGTTTTCTCCTGGTGTATCGGTCTCCCCACCTATACTATGGGGCTGATAATACAGACATCCTACCTTGTAGGACTGTGAGTGAATTAGATGGGGAAACTGTAATAAAGGCCTTGGAACAGGGCCTGGTACATAGTAAGTGCTCAATTAACATTATTCCTCTTGGGACATTTGTATGTGCCTCACCCTCCTGCCCCCCTCCAATGTGACAGATTTTGAAACTCACAGCCAAGAGGCAGCTGGCAGGAGGAAACACGTGGCAGGGGAGGCGGGTTGGTATTTTACAGGGGTGACGCTGGCCCAGGTGGCCACAAGCGTCCTGACCCACATGGGAGAACAGCCGCACACGCTCCCACATGGGCTCTCTGACGAGTGGCTTGGGCATGTCCCCAGACAGAGATGTAGCGGCCGAGACCCACTGGATGTTATAAGCCCATCTGCCTCCCTCATAGGCAGAAGCAGGGACGTATATGGGGGACACAAATGCCACAGTGACATCTGGACCCAGCACCCCTTCACTTAAGCCCAGCTCATTGGCCCCAGAGAGACAGAGCTCTGAGAGGCCACCAGAGAGGGGCTAAGCAGGATAAACTTGGGCTCTGAGAGGGAATGAACCTGTTCATTGTTTGTTCATCCTTCCATTCATTTATTGGCGCTGTGCTAGGTGCTGAGACGCAGCAGGGAACAAGATGGCCAATTGTGGGCCCACTGCCTAGTGGCTCATACCCCTATTTGACAGATGAACAAACTGAGGCTCAGAGGAAGGCAGAGGCTTGCCCAAGGTGACACAGCTCTAGCAGGAGACATGGACGTTGAACAGGTAAGTCATCCCTGACAAATGCAGGGATTTTTTTTTTTACCAAATGGGGATCGGAGCTAAGAAGAAAATGAATGGGGCAGAGAATAATTGGGCATGTGCTCAGATAGGGTGATCAAGGAAGGCTTCTCAGCAGAGGTGACGGTTAAGTTAGGTTTGGCCAAGAGTTTGGGAAACAGTGTGTCAGGCAGTGGGTACAGCATGTGCAAAGGCCCTGGGGCAGGACTGTGCCTGGAATGTTGGAGCAACATGGGAGGAGGCCCATGTTCTGGAGCAGAGTGAGCAAGGGGGAGAGAGGGAGGAGGGGAGGGCAGGGAGGGGATGGGGGCAGGTGGTGCAGGGCCTTGTGGGCCGCGGGGAGGAATGTGGACTTTATTGAGAGCGTACTGGACTTATGGAAGGATTTGGTGCAGGAGTGACAGGATCTTCTGATTCAGGTTTTAAAGAGACGCCCCTGCTGCCGTGTGTAAAACAGGCTGACAAGCACAATTCATTCATTTGTTTGTTCGTTCATCCATTCCTTCTTTTTTTTTCTTTTTCCTAAATATTTATTTATTTATTTGGCTGTGCCGGGCCTTAGTTGCAGCATGCGGGATCTTTAGTTGAGGCACGTAGTATCCAGTTCCCTGACCAGGGATCGAACCCCAGGCCCCCTGCACTGGGAGCGTGGAGTCTTAACCATTGGACCACCAGGGAAGTCCCATTCCTTCATTTATTTTTGAGTCACTCATTGAACAAGCCCCACCTGCAGTCATGACCTGCAGATGAGAGAACAGGATCCAAGATGGGTGAGGTCACTGATCCAAAGTCATACGGTACATGGGCGGAACAGCTAGGTTTCAAACCCTAGCCAGCCAGGCAGACCTGTGTTCTGGTACCTGAGTCATGGGGACCCTCACGGAGGTGACTCCCTGGAGGGGTGAAAATTCCATCGAGATGATGCATACCAGGAGCTGGGGCTCAACAGGCGATCGGAGCTTTGATGGTAGACACACCAGAGAGGGGCATCTAACCCAGACTGGGGTCGGGGGACGTCATCAAGGGGGGCTTCCTTAAAGAGATGACATTGAAGCTGAGACTTGAAGAGTTGGCCAGGTGAAGGGGAGGGAAAAGCACTTTGGGTAGAGGAACAGCATGCACAAAGGTCTGGAGGTAAGACCAAGGTTGGCCTGTGAGAAGCATGAAGCATGTTCAGAGACTCAGAGTTTAGCCTGGAATGGGGGCCAGATGGGGGAGGGGAATGAACAGGAAGAGGATGGCTCAGGGGGTGTGGGGGCCTCCTAGGCAGTGGAAAGAGTCTGGGATTTAGCCCCGGGGGCAAAAGCAGCTGCAGAAGGATCCAAGCAGAGGAAGGAGAGGATACAGTTTGTGTTTTTAAATGTCCCTCTGGGGACTTCCCTGGCGGTCCAGTGGTTAAGACTCCGGGCTTCCAATGCAGGGGGCACGGGTTCTATCCCTGGTCGGGGAACTAAGATCCCACATACCCCATGGTGTGGGGGAAAAAATGTCCCTCTGGTTGCTGAGCAGAGGATGGAGTGTCGAGGGGCAGGGGGGTGGGGGGGGTGGGGGGGGTGGGGGGGGTGGGGGGGGTGGGGGGGGTGGGGGGGGGAGCTGGGAGAGGCTGCTTCTGCCTCCTGTTCCCCAGGTTGGTTTCACCCTGTCTCCTCCTGCTGCACATTTACTGCTTTCCAAAGTCACCCTTGGGTCAGGCCCCAGCAATATGCATTTGTGGTGTCCCCCACTCCTCAGAGTACTCCCAAATCCCTCTGTCCGTGCCAGGGGAGGCAACGTGGCCCCAGCCACCTGCAAACATAAATGCTGATGGTGGGAGAGCAGGCCAAGAGCTGGGAGGCAGCCAGGCATTGGGACAGTCCCCACTTCAGTTGGCAAGGAGAACCCTCCCTGATGGGCCCAGTTTGGGGGGCAGCCAGTGGAGGCCAGGTGTGGGAAACCTCCCCCTCCACGAGAGTCCCAGGCCATCTGTCCCTGTGCCTACTTTGTTTCATGCACACCGTCACCAGGTGGGGGCATGTCTGTGGGTGATGGATGCCAAGGCTCTGGCAGCTCTGGGGACAGAACCCAGGTGCAAGACGCAGCTTAGGGTATCTGCCAAGGTCTGGGGGACAGAGTTGGAACCAACCCTGGAATTGGGTCTGGAAGTAAAATGGATTCAGCTTCAGAACCTGGGCCGCAGCAAGGGGGGCCTGGTGAGGCCAATATCCACTACAGCCAAGTCCTACTGCATGGCAGGATGTCCCACATTCCCCTTCGTACGATCCACAGACTAAGTCCGTAGGGTGAGATTTCTGCTCCTTCTTCCCAGAGGAGGGAATGAAGCTCAGTGTAAGAAAGCAACTTACCCGAAGCCGCACAAGGAGGGGCCACTCAGGCCAAAAATTGAACCCTGTCTGTCTGGGTCCAGGATCCATCTTACTGTCCTTCCCAGGAGGGTGTAGAGAATTTTCTCTGAGCAGAAGCAGCCTCTTAACCCTAGACAGCAAACATGTAACATACAGACAACCATAGTCTGTTCAGTTGCCTGTGACAGACATCACTAACCAATAACAGAACTCTATCACAAGGAGACAGGACCCAGGCATCACTAATAGATTGCAGCACTCCTTTCCCTGCAGAACTGGGACTCAGGCTCAGAATCCTTCTTAACACAGACCCCAAGCAGCAACTTCCCATCAATGAGCAGATGTGCAGTCGGGGCTGTGGGTTAAACACAGGCTGGCTCTTTTCAGGAAATGTTGCTTCTTCATCTTCTAGATTGACATTCTTAAGCCACAAATTTAATCCCTTTCCTGTTAAAAATCCCTTCAGTTTCTTTTCATTGCCCCAAGGATGAAATTCAAACTCTTTGCCCTGCCTTTGCCCTTGCTGTACCCTCTGCTCTGCGTGCCATCTCTTAGCTTTTCAGAGAGATCCCCCACCCCCCGCCCCCTTGACTGAAGTTTCTTGCACACGTACCCCTCCATCATATTACCATGCTTTTATCTCTTTGTAGCAATTGTCATGATCGGCAATTACCATCTTTATTCTTCAGTTTGCTTGTCCCTCCCCCAAGGCAGTGGTATGTTCTGCGTGCTTTGGGGCCCTCACTCCAAACTCCCAGAGGAAAGAATCTGATTGGCTCAGCCAGCTTCCCTGGTCTAATCTCTTAAGACAGGAGGGTGGGGTAACACTGTGAATGAGACAGAGGGCGCTGTGCTAGTGGGACTGAGGGGCAGGGGCAATTGTCAGGAAAAGTCCAGGGGCTGGGCATACTCCCTGCAGATAGGGTATTATAAAAGAAACAACAAAAACAACACGAAGAGCTAATAATAATAGCAAATAATCATAGCTAATGTTAAAACTTTAATATTAAATTATTGCCTGTATTTGGCAGATAGGGAAACTGAGGCACAGAGAGGGTGTGCAATGTGCCCAAGGTTACATAGGGGTACTTGGGTGTTCACTAGAAACCTCCCTCCCCAGGAGGATAAACATCTGTGTAAGACCTGACCGAGACAAGACTCCACCTGTAATAGGCAACAGGGCATGAGGATCCCTTCTCCTGGAGGCAGAGCCCCTCCGCTTCCTATCTCCTGGGAGGGCCCCAAGGACAATTCCTTCCCCACAGCATCTCACATCCTCTGTGACCTTCATCCAATCTTGGCATGGCTCTGCGAACACGTAGGGCTTCAACTCCGGAGCAATTATAGTCTCTTTGTGGCCGCCCTGCCCCAGCCATTCTGCAGGGCCTGGCACTCACAGCTGTGGGTAAAGTTTGCGTGTGGAGGACAGGAAGTGTCTATCTTTATATTCCAGCATTAACGAGCCTCGATTTTATTGAAATGGCATTTTCTTTCTCCTCCTAATACGCGAGAATGTATTTTTTTTAGCTCTTCGCCATCACTTGATTCTCAAGTCTGAATTGTCTGAAGGCTTAAAACACTTCTGACTACATCAACATATTTTAACATTTTCTGCTCCTGAATGAGAAAAACTGAAAAAGGGGGGGAAAAGTGAAAACATTTTGATGGTATTAAGAGGAATATGGAGTGCAAAAACAGGGAGGTGATGCTACCACTTTTTCCGTTTGCCTCCTCGCTAGGAGGAATGTATTCAATTCAAAAAACTGGTTAACTGGAGCATAGGGAAGAAACAGGCAGAATGGTGGTATAATACAAGTCCTTCATTGTTTTCACTCACAAGCATTTATCAAGCACCTAGTATGTGTCAGGTGTTGTCCAAGCTGCTGTGGCTACAAGTATGAAAAAGCAGATAAAAAGTCCTGCCATCTTGACAGAATGTGTGGGAAGATAGATATTAAGCGGTTAATTACATAATTAACTATCACAGTTAATGATTTAAATGCAAACTGTTTGAGAAGGGAGGGAGCCTGATGGAGGACTCCTCAGCTGCCGTATAAAGGATGAAAAGCAAAGCAGGAGGGAAGAGCATTCCTGGCAGAGGGAACAGCGTGTGCAAAGGCCATGAGTCAGGAAGAAGAGTGAGGGCAGAGCAGAGAGAGTTTGGCTGGGTGCTGGTGAGGGGGTTACTCTGGAATGCTCTTAAGAAGGGTCAGATTTGGGGACTTCCCTGGTGGCGCAGTGGTTAAGAATCCGCCTGCCAATGCAGGGGACACAGGTTCAAGCCCTGGTCCGGGAAGATCCCACACGCCGTGGAGCAGCTAAGCCCGTGTGCCACAACTACTGAGCCTGCGCTCTAGGGCCTGCGAGCCACAACTACTGAGCCCATGAGCCACAACTACTGAGCCCGCAAGCCACAACTACTGAAGCCCATGCACCTAGAGCCTGTGCCCCGCAACAAGAGAAGCCACCGCAGTGAGAAGCCCGCGCACCACAACGAAGAGTAGCCCCGCTCACCACAACTAGAGAACCCGCGTGCAGCAACGAAGACCCAATGCAGCCAAAAATAAATACGTAAGTAAATTTATTAAAAAAAAAAAAAAGAAGAAGGGTAAGATTTGGAGCATGCGAGTAGTAATCAGTGGACCAATCATTGAAAGGAAAAACATTTGTTTGACAAGTGTTTATTGAGTACCTGCTGTGTGCCAGACCCTGAGCTGGGCATGGGGGCTACAGGGGCGACGAAGACGGGATATTGCCTTCTTTTTTACAAATGAGGAAACAGAGGTTCCAAGGGATAACATGACTTGCTGAAGGCCACAGAACTGCCAAGTGGCAGGTGTGTCTGACTCCAAACCCTGGAATTCATTGATTCTCCAATTCTGCTCCTTAGACTGAAAGCTGAGGGCTGCCTGGAGATGGAGGAGAGGAACTGGGGGAGGGAAGGGCAGAGGAGAAGGAGGAGGGCGAAGAGAGACACATTTCCTGAGCAGCCTCCAGAGAGCAGGACCAGGGACAAAGGAGGGAGGTTAAAGGGAGAGGTCAGAGACCAGATGGGTTAAAGGAAAAACTAACTCTTGGCATAGTCCAAAACCAAGGCAGCTCTCTCATACAGGGAGTGTGGGTCCCATCGCTGGAAGCATTCAAGACTGGCCTGTGTCAAGGAGGGCTTTCTGCTCTGGGAAATCCACTGACCTTCCAGGCCCCTCAAGAGCCAGCAGTGCAAGGGCAGAGGGGACCACTAACCCAAGACTACAGGGCAGCGTTGGCTCAGCTTGACTCACTGAAGCCTGGGCTGTCCTCACCCTCTCTATGCCTCACCTGTAAAGTGGGAACAGTATCATCACAGACCTCCCGGGGCTGTGAAGGGTCACCAGAAAGCGCTGGGAACAGAATCTGGAACAGAGAGTGTGCTCAGGAAATGTCATTTCTGGTGATGCCTCCAGCCCCAGTCACTGGTTGGCTGTGCTTGTCACTGGGGCCTCGGCAGGGTGTGGCACACACTGGGAGTGGCAATGGGCCACTAGGTTTGATGTCATTGGTGTCTCCGGCTCAGCATTCTGGGGAATTCTGCTCAGGTGCTCAGGGTAGAGCGGGCACCTGGTTACTGAGGCTTGGGGGCACAGGCTGCCCTGCCTGGGGGGCGGGGGCTCCCGCATCTCAACCTCGTTACACAACACCTGTGGCACAGCTGCAGGAGCCAGATGACTCAGGCGGCGGGCTGCGGGCACCACCCCTTATCGGGGTTTAGAATATAAATGTGTCCCCATTCAGTCCC
Organism: Phocoena phocoena; assembly: GCF_963924675.1. Taxonomy (NCBI): domain Eukaryota; kingdom Metazoa; phylum Chordata; class Mammalia; order Artiodactyla; family Phocoenidae; genus Phocoena; species Phocoena phocoena. The sequence continues at coordinate 169,329,331 of NC_089221.1, forward strand.
TTCAGGTTGCCCAGGCCCCAGAAAGACTGCAAGGGAAGTGTGCTAAAGGATCACTCTGTCTCCCAATTCTGTCCCCCATCTGGCCACTTCTCCTGCTAAGCTGCCTGCACCCTGGTCTGACACCCGTCATCAGCCACCTGAACCAGCATAGGCACCTCCCGCCCTCGCCCTCCACAGTCTGTTCTCCCTGCAACAGCCAGAGGGCGCCTGTGAGCCCCTGAGTCAGGTCCTGCCTCTTCTCTGCTCACAGCTCCCCAAGGCTCCCACCTCCCTGGAGGTAAAAGCTCAAGTCCTCCAGGTGGCCCACAAGGCCCTGCATGACCTGCACCATCCCCTCCCTGCCGTCCCCTCCTCCCTCTCCCCACCCCCTCACTCTGCTCCAGACACACAGGCTCCTTGCTGTTCCTCCAACATGCCAGGCACGGTCCTACTCCAGGGCCTTTGCACTGACTGTTCCCTTTACCTGGGATGTTCTTCATCCAATGCCTTCAGACCTTTGTTCATCACAGCATAGCCTTCCCTTACCACCCGATTTAAAATTGCACCCCCAACCCTTCCCCGCTCCTACTCCCTCTTCCCCCCTAGCACTTCCCACCTTGCATTTATTTATCTGGTTTTATGTCCATCTCTTCCTCTAAAAAGTCAGCCAGGGATTGTTGCCTATTTTGTTCCTTGCTGTGTTCCCACTCCCTGGCACACAGTAGGTGCCCAATAGGTATCTGTCAGATGCATGAATGGATTAAGAAATGAGCTGAGTCAAACCTGGTGTCCTATACCCAGTACATCCCTTCTCTCTCTGAGCCTCAATTTGCTCTGCTGTGAAATGGGCAGAAATCATCAGTCTCACTCCACGGGGATGATTCCAGCTGCTTGGCGACAAGGGAAGCTCTCAGCCCACAGCCCAGAACATAGTAGATGCTCATCAGATGGATTCTGTTATCCTGTGTCAGCGACCCTCCCCTTTCCCTCAGCAGGAGGCCTGCTCCCAGCTCAGAAACATCCCAATATTTTAGTTTCTTTCGGTTCAGAAAAGTCACGACAATACTGGGGGACAAGGGCAGTGACCATAGCCTGGGGGACCCGTGTGCCGTGTCTGAAATGCTGCAGCTGCCTTGAGTCTCATGGGCACAGGAAAAGCACCCCCCTCCAGGGCCCCAGAGTGCCAGGCACCAGGAGAGGCGCTCCATGGGTAACTGGGACGCCAGGCGAGTGGATTTATTTAGCACTTCCTGTTTTATCCTGCGCCACATCTCTGCTGCCAGGACGATCCCACTTGTGGTCGGGTGGGAGCCAGAGAGGGTGGCAGGGAGAGGGCTAAGCTCCAGCTCTGCTGGGACATCCATGTCTGCTGTGTGTCCTGCCCACCGTGTGTTCTGGCTAAGCCACGTCCCCTCTCCGAGGCCTGGTTTCCTTTAGAGGTGTGAAAAATGAACACTCTGACATCTATTAAATGCCTACTATGCGTGTGATTAAACTCACCCAGTGGTTAACCCAGGGTTGGTTGAATTGTTGCGCTGCTTAAATTTTTGGAAGAATGTACCATATACCCAAACTGCAGATAGGTAAACTGAGGACAGCTCCTGGGGCGGGGACCCCCCTCTGGATGCCTGCACCTCTCTGATTATAGGGAAAAGGAATGTCACTCTAACTAAGCCCCCCCTAGTAGTTGGGGTGATCTGTGCCTCACTCCTGCCCACATCCCCCGCTCAGACCCTTCTAGCTCTGCCCAGAAGAAACCCTATCCCTTTCATCCACTTCTCCTGGTGCTCCAGGACTACCCTCCCGCCCCTACCCCAAGCCCCTGCATCACGCTGCAGTCTGTTCCCAAAATGCATCTGGGCATGGTATGCAAATGAAGTGAGTTAACCCTTTTCACACACAGGGACGGTCCCACACACTGCACACGTATTCAGCAAGCCCCAGGGTGTGCTTGGCTCTGTAAGAAGGATTGATGAGCCCCCAGCCCATCCTGGGCCCCCAGCCCAGCTTTCAGAGTGATTTGGGGGCTGGAAGAGTCAGAAGGGCCTCCTGCAGGTGGCGGGCAGGAGTTGGCAAAACTGTGGGGTGGCAGAAAGGGGCGGAGAGGGCAAGCCAGCAAGTGGAAAGAGCCTGGGAAACGTCTGGAGGGAGGACCGTCGGGGAAGGAAAGAGTATAGCTTCTGCGGTCAGGCTAATCTTTGTTCCACACTTGTCCCTGAGCTGGTGATGTCACCTCCTGGAGCCTCAGTTTCCTCATCTGTAAAATGGGTCTCATGGAGGCCTATACTGCTCGGGCATCACCAAGTTTCATCAAGATAATTCAATCTGCCCTGGACTTTAATCCTCCTCAAACATGGAGGAGGTGCTTGACCATTGGTTACTTCATATTTTCTTTACGTCTGCTTGTTTGCTTCTGGGTAACCAAACTTCTTTTTCAAAAAGGAACATTAGGCCACACTTCTCTAGAGCTGGATGCAAATGAAATGAATACACAAAAGCAAGTAAAAGTAACCAATCCAACGAATAAGTAAGGCCAAAGTTTACAAGAAAGAAGGATGAAGGTCCAGCCTTGAAATTATTCAAGGGCAATGATCCGACCTGAGCTGTGACCACCGTTCTCGGGCACAGACTCCCAGCAAGACCAACTCTCTCCTTCCTGGTAAAAGTGTTGAGAAAATGTGAGCAGGCAGGCGTTCATGACTCAGCTAGCACCACCCAAGACTTTCTCCTGGAAAAGAAAATAGAGAAGTGAATAGCTTTGGCCAGCGTGAGTCTGTGATGTTTCATGCTCTGTGTATGTAGAACTTAAAATCACCTTAGGTCCACCCAGATGTTCAGGTGCTATGCTTGGGGACCCAAGGTGTTGGTGGTAGGAGGACCCTGGCTTGGTGAGGTTGAAGCAGGGGGTCTGGATGGTGAGACTAGGTGTGTCCCTTGGGCCCTGGATATAAGACTCAGCCCCCACCTGGTGGAAAATCCAGGCCACTGTCCCTTAAAATGGGTGAGTCCAGAGACCACATCTACACCAGGTAGGAGGTAACAGAGGCCAGTTTTTTTTTTGTTTTTTTTTTTTTTTTTTTTGCGGTACGCGGGCCTCTCACTGTTGTGGCCTCTCCCGTTGCGGAGCACAGGCTCTGGACGTGCAGGCTCAGCGGCCATGGCTCACGGGCCCAGCCGCTCCGCGGCATGTGGGATCTTCCCAGACCGGGGCACGAACCCGTGTCCCCTGCATCGGCAGGCAGACTCTCAACCACTGTGCCACCAGGGAAGCCCCAGAGGCCAGTTTTGAAGATTGTCATTGAGTTCCCAGGAGGACAGTGCAATAAAGTCCCTTGATCTCTCCATGTTCCAGGCAGGCCTTAGAGCTGACCTGAGGCATGGCATCTCCAGCCTCCCTGAAAGCCTGGATCTTCTTGCCATCAGCAAAGGGTGCTCCTGATGTATGGGCCAGGGTCTGGTGTCTCTAGTAGTATGTCTTGGAGATGCTAAGCCCCTTAATTACGCAGCAGCAGCTGAAGTCCTAGATGGATTTCAACTGGGTCACCTTCTGGGCGAGGTTGTTCTGGATTGAATCATGTCCCCCCCCCCCCCAACAAGTTATGTTGGAGTCCTAACCATCAGGACTTCAAAAAGGGACCTTATCTAGAAATAGGGTGTTTACAGAGGTAATCAAGTTAAAATGTGGTCATCAACGTGGGTCCTGATCCAAAATGACTGGTGTCCTTAAAAAAAGGGGAAAGTTGGACACAGAGACAGACATGCACGGAGGAAAGGTGATCTGAAGAGATATGGGGGAAGATGGCCATCTGTAAGCCAAGGAGAGAGGCCTGAAACAGAGGCTTCCCCTCACAGCCCTGCCAACACCTTGATTTGGGACTTCCAACTTCCAGAATTGTGAGACAGTAGAATTCCATCATTTAAACAACCCAGTCTGTGGTGCTTTTAGGAAACTAATACAGGTTCAAAATGCCAGGGGAGCAGACGGGTCCAGACATAGAGGCCTGGGCTCCAACCCACATAGGCTCCCTATTCTTCATGCTCCAAAAATTTAGGGCTGCCTCACTTTCTTCTCTCACTAACCGTCTGTAAGAGCTTAAATGGAGAACGGCCGGGTTTGAGAGTTAGGGAAAGCAGCTTGCGTGGATGGGTGAGAATCAAAATGTTTAGCATAGTGTCTGTAGGCACTCCAAGTAGGGAAGCAACACCCATGCCCAGCCCAGTCATGGGGAGCAGACAGAACATGCACACCGCACCTCAGCCACCCAATATGCTCCTTGAGAAGCATTTATCTTGAAATGATTACAGAGTCACAGGGAATTGCAAAGATAGTACAGATTGGTCCATGTACCCTTCACCCAGCTTCCCCCAGTGGTCACATCTTCCGTTATAGAACATTGTCAAAATCAGGACACTGACATTCTACTGACATCTTCCAGACTTTTCAGGTTTATAGGCACTTGTGTGTGTGTGTGTGATGTGTGTGTAGTCCTTACCATTTTTTTTATTAATTAATTTATTTTATTTATTGATTTTTGGCTGCATTGGGTCTTCGTTGCTGCGTGGGCTTTCTCTAGCTGTAGTGAGCGGGGCCTCCTCTTCATTGCGGTGCACGTGGCTTCTCTTGCTGTAGAGCACAGGCTCTAGGCCCGTGGGCTTCAGTAGTTGTGGCTCGTGGGCTCTAGAGAGCAAGCTCAGTAGTTGTGGCGCACGGGCTTAGTTGCTCCGTGGTATATGGGATCTTCCCGGACCAGGGCTTGAACCCGTGTCCCCTGCACTGGCAGGCAGATTCTTAACCACTGCGCCATCAGGGAAGCCCAGTCCTTACTATTTTATTGCATGTTCAGATTTGTGTAACCACAACCACAATGAAGATTCAGAACTATTCTGTCACCACAAAGAGAAAGATGTCATTTTAAGAGAAATGTTTGAATGACCCATCCATCCCATCTTTTGTGTATTTTGCATGATGGTGGTGAACTGGCTTTATAGATATGCAAATGTATGCATTTGCTCATATTAAAATAAGGAAGGATAAGCTGAAAACTTAGGTGGAAGGTGGAAGGTGGAACAAAGCTCGCCACTTGCATTTATCATGAACAAATTATCCTGGAGAGCCTTCCTCATGGGTCCATGCTACCAATCCTTTTTCATAGCTGTATACTAGTCCCCAGTGGGGTTGTACCTGGTAATTCAAGCTTGTTCCCTTCTCTTGGATTCAAGTATTTCTTTACACTTGCCAAAATAATTTCCTGTGACATGGCTCATTTGATGCTCACAGAAAGCCTGAGTGGGGTAGGTCTAATTATACCTGATTTCCGGACAAAGAAACTGAGAATAACAGAGACACACATGGTCTGCTCAGAGTCATGTAACACAGAGGTGGCATAACCAAGTGTTTTTGTTTGTGTGTTTTAATGTCTTCTTAAAAATTGAAGTATAGTTAATTTACAATGTGTTAGTTTCAAGTGTACAGCAAAGTGATTCAGTTATACGTGTATGTATATATTCTTTCCCAGATTATTTTCCATTATAGGCTATTAAAAGTTATTGAGTAGGGCTTCCCTGGTGGCACAGTGATTGAGACTCCGCCTGCCAATGCAGGGAGCACAGGTTCGTGCCCCGGTCTGGGAAGATCCCACATGCCGCGGAGTGGCTGGGCCCGTGAGCCATGGCCACTGAGCCTGCACGTCCGGAGCCTATGCTCCACAATGGGAGAGGCCACAACAGTTAGAGGCCCGCGTACCGCAAAAAAAAAAAAAAAAAAAAAAAAAGTTATTGAGTATAGTTCCCACTGTTATACAGTAGGTCCTTTTTGCTTACCTATTTTATATATAGTAGTGTGTATATGTTAATCCCAAACTCCTAATTTATCTCTTCCCCCCACCCCCACTATCCACTTTGGTAACCATAAGTTTGCTCTCTATCTGTGAGTTTGTTTCTGTTTTGTAAGTAAGTTCATTTGTGTCATATTTTAGCTTCCACTTATAAGTGATATTGTATGGTTTTTGTCTTTGTCTGACATACTTCACTTAATCTGATAATCTCTAGGTCCATCCATGTTGCTGCAAATGACATTATTTCATTCTTTTTTGTGGCTGAGTAATATTCCATTGTATACGTACCACTTCTTCTTCATCCATTCCTCTGTCGATGGATATTTAGGTTGCTTCCATATCTTGGCTATTGTAAATCGTGCTGCAATGAACATTGGGGTGCATGTATCTTTTTGAATTACAGTTTTCTCCAGATATATGTGCAGGAGTGGGATTGCTAGATCATATGGTAGCTCTATTTTTATTACAGTTTTTTTTAAGAAACTTCCATGCTGTTCTCCATAATGGTTGTACCAATTTACATTCGCACCAACAGTGTAAGAGGGTTCCCTTTTCTCCACACCCTCTCCAGCATTTATTGTTCGTAGATTTTTTGACGATGGCCATTCTGACCAGTGTGAGATGATACCTCATTGTAGTTTTGATTTACATTTTTCTAATAATTAGTGATGTTGAGCATCTTTGCTTGTGGCTTTTGGCCATCTGTATGTCTTCTTTGGAGAAATGTCTATTTAGATCTTCCACCCATTTTTTTGACAGGGTTGTTTGTTTCTCTGATATTGAGCTGCATGAGCTGTTTGTATGTTTTGGAGATTAATCTCTTGTCAGTTGCTTCATTTGCAAATATTTTCTCCCATTCTGTATTGTTGTGTTTTTGTTTTGTTTATGGTTTCCTTTGCTGTGCAAAAGCTTTTAAGTTTAACCAAGAGTTTCTTAAATGACAGCTTTATTGAGACATAATTCACACTCCATACAATTCATCCACTTGAGTTATATAATTCAATACTTTTTAGTATATTCACAAACCACCATCATCATCACCAATCATTTACAATCTAATTTTAAAATATTTTTTTCATCCCCAAAGAATCCATTGTCCAGTCTAAAATCATGAAGATTTATGCCTATGTTTTTACCCAAGAGTTTTACAGTTTTAGCTCTTACATTTAGGTCTAAGATCCATGTTGAGTTAATTTTTACATATGGTGTGAGGTAGGGGTCCAAATTCATTCTTTTGCATGTGGATACAATTTTCCCAGTGCCACCATTGAAAAGACCATTCTTTTCCCCACTGAGTGGACAACCTTGTGAAAATCAATGAACCATAGATGAGAGGGTTTATTCTAGACTTTCAGTCCTATTCCATTGACCATCTATCCTTATGCCAGGACCCCACTGTCTTGATGACTGTAGCTTTGCAATAATTTTCAAATTGGGAAGTGTGAGCCCCTCAACTTTGTTCTTTTTCAAGATTGTTTTGGCTATTCTGGGTCCCTTTAATTCCCATATGAATTTTAGAATCAGCTTGTCAATTTCTGCAGAGAAGCCAGCTGGGATTTTTATAAGGGTTGGGTTGAACCTGTAGATCAGCTTGGGGATATAGTGCTATCGTAATATTAAGTCTTCCAATCCATGAACATGGGATGTCTTTCCATTTGTTTAGGTCTTCTTTCATTTCTTTCAGCAATGTCTTGTTGTTTTCATAGTATAAAATTTTGTATTTCTCAGTAAACGTATCACTAAGTATTCTTTTTGATCAGTTGCAAAGGGAATTGGTTTCTTAATTTCATTTTGCTTGTTTATTGCCAATGCTTAGGAAATACAATGGATTTTTGCGTATTGATCTTGTGTCCCGCAGCCTTGCTGAACTTGTTTACTAGTTTTAATAGGTTTTTTTTTAGTGGATTCCTTAGGATTTTCTATCTACCAAATGATGTCGTGCAAATAGAGATAGTTTTACTTCTTCATTTCTAGTCTGGATGCCTTTTATTTCATTTTCTTGCCTAATTGCCTGCCTATAACCTCGAGTACAATGTTAAATAGGATTGTTGAGAGCTGACATCCTTGTCTTTCTCTTGATCTCAGGGGGACATCATCCAGTCTTTCACCATTAAGTATGATGTTAGCTGTAGATGTTCTTTATCAGGTCAAGGAAATACCCCCATGCCTAGTTTGCTGAGTATTTTATCATGAAGGGATGTTGAATTCTGTTAAGTGCTACCACCAGGATTTGAAACCATGTCTTTCTGACTCCAGAGCCCTAATGCTTACCTGATAAACTAAATCAGGGGCCCCACAAAGGGGTCCCACATTGAACCCAGTAAAGAGCAGCCAGTCAGCAAATGGGGTGTTTCCATCTGCCCCTTTTCTCTTTGGCATTTGAAGTGAACTTGGGAAGAGACAGAGCGGGAAATGTTTAACTTGAAGGAATGCACAGAGACAGTGGACTCTCTGGCTTAGGGAAGAGTTGTAGGGGAGATGTTTTGGAAATGGCTTGTAGGAATTTAAGGCTGGGGGCTTCCCTGGTGGCGCAGTGGTTGGGAGTCCGCCTGCCGATGCAAGGGACACGGGTTCGTGTCCCGGTCCGGGAAGATCCCACATCCCGTGGAGCGGCTGGGCCCGTGAGCCATGGCGGCTGGGCCTGCGCATCCGGAGCCTGTGCTCTGCAACGCGAGAGGCCACATACCGTGATGGGCAGTTGATGGTTTCTCTGGAGTTGTCTCAATGAAAACACAATGAAGCTAATTACCAGGTTCTGGGAGATACTGGGGTGGAGGTTGGGCTGTCAGGGAAGGAGGAGGAGGGTGGAAGGGTGAAGAAAGCCCACCACTCCCCTGCAAAAGGTGGGGATGTTCATTAACTGAACGTTTCACCCAACAAGCAATGAGTCACATCCACAGCTTGCCAGTCCCTGTGGTTGGCAGACACAAAAGAGACCCAGAACCTACTATGCCCCACCTCCCAATTCTAGTATTTTCCACCTTGTAGAACTTTGAGGCTTAAGCCGTGCTCCCAGGGAGAACATTCTCTCCTGTTTCCTCTACAGGCTTCGGCTTGCAGGAGGTCTTGGTTTGGTGTTACAGGATCTTTAATGCCCTTCTGACACTTGTCAACCCTCTGGGGCTGGCCAGAGGCTGCAACAATATCAGACTAGAATGTTCTGTTCTCCCTGTATTGATTTTTATGATCACCTGGCTAGTCATCTTGGTTTTTCCATTGACAGTGGTCACATTTATCAATGCTTCTAGACTCTAGATGGTGTAACTCATTTCACCCTCCTAACAACCTTAGGAGATAGAGACTATTACTATCCTACATTGGCAGATGGACAAACAGGCACAGGTAACGTGGGGAGACAGACAGAAAACAAGCAAACTTCCCCAGAGAGTAATCAGTCCCAAATTGTAATAAATAATCTGGTACTGAGATGAAGATAAACTTTGGCAGGATGGTCAGGGAGGGTCTTTCAGAGATTTGAAGGATGAGGAAGGTCCAGTCTTGGGAAAAGCAGGAGGAACAGCATCCTAGGCAGAGGGAACAGCCAGTGCAAAGGCCCTGAGGTTGGACTGTGCCTGATGTTTGCAAGGAACAGTGAGGAGGCTGGCATGGGTGGAATGGAGTGAGCAAGGGGTGCAGATGGAGGAGGTGAGGGCAGGGAGGTGATGGGGGCAGGCAGTGGGGGACCTTGTGGGCTGCAAGGAGGACTTGGGTTTTTACCCCAAGTGAGATATTGTCTATTTCCTCCACTGGACTCAACTCCTGGAGGGCAGGAATTTTTTAGCCTTTTTGTTTATTTCTGTGCCCCAGCCCTAAAAACAGCCTGGCACACAGACTGATGGCCTGAATGGGTTGGTTTCCTGTACCATATTTTACAACTGTTTTCCTTTGCCGCTCACAAGAACTCTCAGAGGTAGATGTGGTTGTACCCCTTTTGCAGATGGTAACAGTGAGCCTCTGAGTGACTTGTTCAAAGTCCCTCTCCTAATAGGTGGCAGGGCTGAGTGTGGCTCATGCCATGTCCAGCCCCTCCAGAGCCAGCAGTCTCATTTCACTCTACCTCCATCGAGTATGCAAGGCTTGAGCACCTACTGTGTACCTCAAATCAGCTAAGCGTTTGTGCACAGACCATCCCATTTGATTCTTCAAGATGAGGCTGTTTCCCAATTGCTTGGATGAGAAAACCAAGGTTAGATTGTCAATGGCTAGATCAGGGTCACACTGCTAGGAAGGAGGACAAAATAGGTTCTGCAAACCTGCACTGGCCGCTGGGAAACTCCAAGCTTAATTTAGGTTCCTTGTTGAATTATTCATTCTCTTCCTCTCTTTTCTCCTATTTATGACTTCCGCCTTCTCATTTTGTTCCCTGAGTTAATGCCTTTTGTTTATATCTGCATCTTTGGCCAGGAATGAATGAATCAATGGTTTTGGAGGAAAAAACCCCAAATTCTAAACTTGAGTTGTTTTGTGGGGATGAGGCCCTCCTCCAAACACATATCTTGGAGAAATAAAACCCTTCCAGCAGGTTCAGAATACAATAATTTTATGTGCAATCTTGTTTGGTGTCTTTGAGCCCTCCCACCCTCCGTGGTAATCTTTCTGTTTTTCTTTTCTTTTTTTTCCCTCTTCTCATTATCCCATTTTCAAGCACCAACTACAGGCCAAGCAGGCACAGTATCACACTTCATCCTTACACTCTCTTGTGAGCAGCAGACACCTTGCCCCATTTCACAGATGGGAAACTGAGACCCAGAGAAGCAAACCCATTTTGCAGGTGGGAAAGCTGAGGCAGGGCCCCACACGGCAAGTTAGTGTTTGAGCTGGGGTTCCTACTTTGGTTTGTCCTGCCTCAAGGGCAGCAGCTGATGGTAATTAGAAGAGATGTTTGTAAAGTGGTTAATCTGCAGGAAATGTTCCCTCACTCTTTCCCTTATTCATGCAGCCAAGACACAGGGATCTCCAGGCCCCATGGAGATCCACACCCTAGCATGACCAGAATTAAATCAGGACAATGGCACAGAGAATGGAGCGTGGGGTGGCTGATGGTCATGGTCAAGGAAGGCTCCTCCCAGGAGCTGCAGGTTAAGCAGAGACGGGGAAAAAAGAGAAGGGAAAGATCTTGGGGGAAGACTATTCCAGGTGAAGAAACAGCAGGGGCAAGGGCCCTGAGTCAGCAGTGAACAGATTGAAAGAACTGTAAGAAGCTGGCTTGGCTTAGGTATGGACACCTGGCGGCAGAGTGATGGGTGCGAACGCAGAGAAATGGGCCCCCCAGAGGGGGCTGCATTTTACACGGAGGGCACTGGGGAGCCATGGCAGAGTTTACAGCAGCACATGGCAAACACCATGGCCTTTGGGCCAAGCGCCCTGGGGCTAGCGGGCGGACCCGCGGACACACGGGTACCCCGGGCTGACGCCGCCACCCACGTGTCGCGCGAAGCCCCACGCCCCACGTGCTCCCACAGCCCTTTAAACGCCCCGGGCCACGTGACCCCGCCGAGCCGCCTCATTGGCCGAGGGGCGTGGCGACTACGCGGCTGCGCAGTGACACGCCCGTGCCAGCCCCGCCTCGGCCCCGCCCCCAGCCGGCGGCGGCGGCGCTAGCGGAAGGGATGACGTCACCGGCTGGGGGGGCGCGCGAGCCGGCGCGAGGGGAGCGCGAGCCGCAGTGAGTGTCCTCGCGCCGCCCGCCCGGCAGCCCGGCCGGCGCGCGCACGCCGCGAGCCGCTGGCGCTCGGGCTCCGCTCGAATCCCATGCAACAGCCAGGATGTGAAGCGGGGCAGAGCCGGGGGAGCCCAGCCCAGCCAGCCTTCAGGTAAGGGGGGAAAAAGAATCATGAATTCGATTTAAAAAAATGCAGGCGCTCCAATGGGGTTCTCGGAGGCAGCGGAGTGGGCAAAGCGCCGGCTTTGTGCCGGGGAAGCCTACACGGCCATTGTGCTTGGAGGATGCTCCGCTGCAGCCGGCTGCACGCCCAGCCGCTGAGCCCGGCAAGCTGCGTCCGAACAATGCCCCTGAGGGGCTGGGCCGGGGCAGACAGGGGCAGCGGGAAGGGCTCGGCGGGCGGGGTGGGGGGCTTCGCCGCGGCGGGGGAGGGGGCTGGGCTGGACTCGCCCGGAGCGCGGCGTTGGAAGCTGCCCAGCGCCGCCGGCTGCACCACCCCGGGCTGCGGGCGGGGCAAAGGCGCGGAGGGAGGACGCGCGTGTGTGGGGAGGGGGTGCTGGCCCCAGCGGCGCCCGGCCAGGCTCCCCGGCCGGGTCCCGGAGGCAGGGAGCGCCCCGGAGTGGAGACCAGCCCGGGACAGTCGGCTCCCGGTGGGAGCGAGGGGGGCACCGACTGGCCGGTGCTCTCAGGGCCGCTGCTGTGCCCGCCACCTTCTCTCTCCAATCCCCCTCCCCTAGAGAACCCCCCTACTCAATGCTGTCTCCCCCTAGCGCCCTCCCGGCCTCATCTATCCTTTGGTGGGGAGCCTTCCGCTACCTTAGCCTTGCCCCACCCTACAGTGGCCCCAGCTCCCCCTCCCAGTTTCCCCAGGTGGGGCAAGGCAGCCCCCAGACCCAGGGACTCTGGCGGACGGGCGGGGGCGCGCGCGCCCGGCCCCCGACCTCTCTTCGGAGCTGGGGGCCCCGTGGGGATCCCGGGAGAGGGGAAGCCGCCCCTGGAGCTGCCAGCCTCGCGGGTTCTGCACGCCCCGGGAGCCCCCTCGGGGGCTGGGGGGGGAGGGGCGGTGACGTCATCCCGGGGGCGGAGCCGTCTGAACCAGGTTGAAGGGGGTGCGGGTGGGGGGGCGCCGTGCCCGGAGGGAAGCCCTCCGACTTCGAGCGCCCATACTCTGAGCGCAAGGGTTTTGGCCGGGTTGCGGCCAAGTTCACTGCTCCTTACGGAAATCACTCCCAAATTTAGAATTCCACCCTCCCCCCCTCAGCACACAAACAAATCCTGGGCACTTACCCCCACGAAACTCCCCCTAAATCAGAGAACTCTCCTTCGGCTGCCTTCTCTCCAAAATTCTCAAATCAGAGAATCCACCCCAAAGTGGAATCTTTTCTTCAGCCACACCCCCCCCAAATCTGGAGCCTCCTCTTTAGTGATTCTTCCCCGATTTCAAATCCTCCTCTAGTAGCCCCGTAAATAAGCAGCTTTTGAGTGCCCTTTCCTCTGCAACCCTTCCTCAAATTTAGCCACCCCCTAGGGTCCTCATCCTCCAAATTAACAAACCTCCCCAGCGCCTTCATCTGGGGGGTGCCTCCCCTCCCCCTCTCGGGCTCAGCTGGGATTCCCCTTTCCCCCCATCTCAATCTGGGGGAGTCTTCATTCTGAGTGTGGGGCCCTTCTGCCTCTGGCCAACCCCCTGAAAAACCAGCCTGGCCCCCAGCTCGCGAAGAGGTGGGTGGGCGTCTGAGGTGTCCAGGCTGGGTATTAGGACTCTGAGAATCGGGGACAAAAGCCGGAGGGTCCCCGAGGGCCCCGAGGACAGGGACCCACCTGCTCTGGGTTCCCATTGGTCTCCTTGCGCCCCCCCCCCCCACCCAGGACTTTGGCTGCTGGGGTTCTAGTCTTCCCTTGATGTTCCCCATTGTTGCTGTTACTGGGGTGCAGGGGGCAAGGGTTCCTTTTGTTTGGGGTGTCCTGCTTCCCCCTCTGAGCCACCTTGCGCCAGTGAGAAGAGAGAGCCAGCCCGCGCCTCTACTCCTGTGATACCAACCGCCGCTGCTGGAGCTTTTATTAATCGCTGAGGGACTGTCGATTCTACCATTTGCATAGCTCCCCTCCCCCTCCCAGGGTCCCCTTCCTTTGTGCCCCCTCCCCCTGCCAATCTCGCCTACCTTCTGTCCCTCAGCTCTCTTCTTCCTCTGCCAGCTGATACTTTGGCTGCGGAAGGCAGGCAGCTGGGGCTGGGGGGCGGCTGCTTCCCACCCCCCAATCCCAGAGCCCACCAACTTGGGCCTGGGTCTCTGGCTGTCTCCCCTTACCCGCCCCCCACAATGCCCTCCGAGAGGCATCTCTTGATGCCTGCTGTTGTGTCTCCATTCTTCCCCCTCCAGAAAGCTTCGTCTTGCCCGGTGCCCGGGCCTGGGGGGCACCTTCACCATGACGGTGCACTTCTGCCTGGGGCCCCGGCCCCCCCCAGCCCCCTGGGGGCAGCCACCCGCCATACTTCATTGCCCTGAGAGTTTGGTATAATTGGGCACAGGCAAACAAAACGTCGCTGGAGACCCGGCCTGCCTGGTGAGCTGCGCTTTTCTATTCCTGCCACCCAGCTGATGACATTGGCCCCCCGGGGGGGGACGGGGGCTCGTGCTGTCATGTCGGTGGCCATCCTGCGAGGAGAGGCCACACCTGGCCCTCTCCTCACCCTCTGCGGGGACAGGGGGATGGGTCATTCTGGTGTGGCCGGGGTGTGGCATTGGAGGGTGCTGCTGGGGTGTGGGCTGGGCTCCTTGGGGGAACCCTCCTCCCCTAGGGACCCTGGCCTTGTGGTGGGCACAGAAAGAGGAGCACTGCCAGCCAGACGCCTGCCTGCTGCCCACACAGGAATCATCGCCCACTGACCATGCTTCTGTTTCTAGCCCCTTGCAGCATTACAAGCACCTTTCTTTTTCCCCAGGGGATCCCGGGCATCTTCACATATCTGTGGGCCCCATTCAGAGACATGGGGCATTTTTTTCCCAACACTGGGGCTGTGGTTCTGGGCCGAGGTGTCAGGACCGGGTGGAAGGGGAGAAGCTCCCTGGATGTCAGGGATTTAGTTGTGGCATCTGGGGGGACAATTCTGGAGCCATCACTGTGCGCTCAGTTTCTTCTTTGGGCTGCTCAGAGCGTGAGGCTTTGCCTGGTATTCCCTAGACCCGGGACGGGTTGGGGAGACAGATCCACTTCCCCTCAGCAAACGGCTTTCCAGGGGTGACTCGATTTCCCCTCCTGCCTTCTGGGTTGGCACTGAACAGCCTGTCGCAGGTGTTGGAGCACAGCGCACCTCCAGCTGCCGCTCCCAGGAGCCAGGCGCTAGGAGACCTGTGGCTTCGCCGATTACTCCACCAAACAATGGTCAGCGAGGTGGCTGGGAAGGGGCAGGCAGGAACGGGCAGGGACTACGTGGCTCTGAGGCGCGGCACCCGGGAGCCCCGGGTTCACCTGCTTCGCGTGACTTTAGTGTAGCCATTGCGTATGGGGGGAGTGGCGGGGGGCATTGAGAGACTTCAGGATGGGGAGGAAAACCCTAAAAATAAAGACGGATATTTATAAACCTGGCGGGTTTGGGGGATAATTGACAAAGCTTAATGTTTGCAGCTGAAAGCTATCCCCGCCCCACCCACCCCCACCCCCACCCCCAGATGGAGCTGCATTAGGTTCCATTTGTAGAGTCATCTGGAGCCTGAGAAAGGTCCTTGGGAAGTGCAGTGGGCTTGGCCAGCACGTTGCGGGCAGTGGCTCCCTTTCTGGGGGTAGAGGGAGGGCTTGTGCTTCTGGAAAGAGGCAGGGGGCCTAGGCAGGGGCGCTGAGATGCCACCCCGCTTTCCCCTGCACCTAGGACAGCCTCCTGGCACACCCTCCGTGGGTGGGTGGCCTGTTTCCCAGAATTTGCAAGGAGGAGGTGCCCCTCTCTGCCCTTGCCCTGTCCTTCCCCGCTACAAAATATGCCTGGCGGGGGAGTGTGGAGAGACCCCAGCTGCCCGCCACGCAGGGGGGCTCAGCCGCCAGTGGGGACAGTGGGCAAGATCCAGGTGCCAAGATGACAAAACCCCGTGTGGGTCCGTGGACAAAAGTCACACCACTGCGCTGGGGAGAATGAGGGCTTTTCAGATGGTTTCAAACATTTTGTCTGACTTCAGCCTGGAACCAGAAAGCTCCTGGCTTATAGCCGGAGAAGATGGGGTGTTGGAAGGGGGTGAAATTCAAGCTCATGTCAGCCTGTCACCAGGAGGACGGACAGCCCGGACATGGGCAGATCTTAGCTTGGGATGCACAGGAAGCGGTGATACCTGGGTCTGCTGACCCAGCGGTCCAACTTGTCACCCCCTCTGGCCTTCTAGAAGCTCACGGATTTCGAGTGTGGTTTGTGGGTTTTTTCCCCCTTCTCTCTTTTTTCTTTAAGGAAAGAAAAGGCACACACACACACACACACAAAGGGGAAAAAAAAGAACCCCGACGTACCGTTTCTGTCTTGTCTCTGATATTTCAGAAGCGTTGTTGGGGGGCGGGGGGCGGGGTGTTGTGTGTGGGGAGCATGAAAAAAATCAATTGGCTTACACTTCTGCAAAGGCGAAAATTAACAGGCGGGTGGGAGTGACTCACGGACAGGCCCCGACTTTCGTGTTGCTTTATTTTTATCTCTCTTCTCTCTCCCCTCCTCTGAGGAGCTGCCGATACCGCTGCCCCTCCCCCGAGTCTGGCCAGGCTGGACCTGGGGGTTGGTGCTATTCCGGGCTGGCCGTGGAATCCCGGGCTGGCCGTGGAATCCCTCTCCTGTTCTCGGAATCGAGGCGCCCTCCCAGTCCTGCGGAGGCCAAAAGGATTCCAGACCTGAAAACACACCGAGGTTTCTTTCCCCGGAGATCCCCATACTCATTCCCATGGATTCCACCCTGATCTGGGGCTTGGAGCTTGGGTTTCTGGGTCACAGTGACCCCGCTCCCATAAATACCCTTTTTTTGAAGCAGATTTTCTCCAGAACTCCCTGGATGGTCCCTGCGGCTTTTGAGTTTTTTTTCAGTTTGTTTTTTGAACTCTTTGCTATTACATTAGTCCCCTGTAGGAAGGCCAGGCGTCTCCTCCTAGGGAAACTGAAAATCCCGATTTTTTTGTTTCCTGGTTCTCTCCTTCCTCTCTCCCTCTCTGTGTGGCATCGCCTCTGCCCTTTAACCTCTCTGTGTGGGAGCCTTCTCACTTGCAAAATGAAGTTATGCCTCTGGCTTGGAGGGGGGCGCTGATTTCCAGCACCCACCCTACTGTGCATACTTGGGCTGGTTGGTTGACCCCTCTGTGCTCCTTCATCTCTAAGATCAGAGCAATCACAGCCTGCTTCATGGCAAGCCTGGACAGGAGATGCTGTAGGTAAAGCACCTCCCTCAGCTCTTGGACGTGTCATCGGTTGCTGGCTGCATCTGTCTTATGATGCCCGGCCCCCAAATGGTGTCGCATCCTCAGTGCCAGAGGCCTGGGACCCTCGGATGGAGGCAGGCCAGGTGGAGTGGGGCCGGGAAGATGCTCTATGGTCATGCTGTCGTGTGGGTAATCGAGTGTTGGTAGAAATTCAGGGGTTCTGGGGAAGGGAGGTCGATGCGTCTGTGTGTGTATAATTTAATGCCACTTATAATTAACCCTGTGATCAGCAAATGAGGGGATGTCGGGGGATAATAATAGCTGCTCTGACTTATTTGGAGTTGGTGCCCGTGCCAGGTCCTGCGCTGAGTAAGTACCTTAAGAGCATGCTCGGAACCCCATTTTGCAGACAGGGAAACTGAGGCACAGAGAGAGGTCTTCACTGGCCTGAGGTCACACAGTCCACAAGTGACAGAACTGGAAATCTTACCCAGGACTAGTGGCTGCCAGAACCTGAAGTCTTAACCCCTGGGAAGGAGCTGGGGCTCTGCCCCATTGTCAAAGAAGTAGCTTTGATGACGGTTCACCTGCTGGGTGCGAGTCACTGTGGAGACTCCGGGGCTCCCAGCTGCCTTCCTCAGAGGGTAAGAGTATGGACGCTGGTCTGAGGTTGCTTGGTTTCAAATCCCGGCTCTGCCTCTCGTTGGCTGTGTGACCTGGGGCAAGTTGCTCAACCTCTCTGTGCTTCCATGATCACATCTGTAAAATGGAGAGTAATGCTATCCACCTCATAGCTTTGTTGGGAGGATTAAATGAGTTAATGCGTGTAAAGTGATGTGTTGATCCATAGCCAGACCTGCCCGGTGGGGGCTCCCCAGCAGCACCCCCCAACCCTCAGACCCTCACGGGGTCTAGCATGGGAGAAACATTAGGATGACTCAGCCACTGCAAACTGGGGCGTTCCCCGTCACTGGCTGCCTAATCAAGGCCGCCCCACTTCTGCAGCAGGACCGGGCCAGGGCCTGGCAGGATCTGAGCCATGGGAAGCCAGACAAGGCAGGCGGAGAGGGCAGGTGGCTCCCGCACTCCTGAGACCTCAGACAGTGGCCCCCCGACTTCCAGAGCTATGGTGGATCTGGGTGAGTGCCTGGGGGGAGGTCCGGGACAATTTAGGGCCGTGTGGGCTCAGCTTTGCCTCGGGCCCTGCTGAGAAGTGCTCAGGAAAGCGGTCAGTTTATAAGATTGGTGTGTGAGCCTTCATTCATTCATTTGCCAATTCATTCATTCAGTCAATCAGTATTTGTTGAATACCGGCGGCCAGAGAACTCAAGAGCCAGACTCTGGGTTCAAATCCCAGCTCTGCTGCTCACCAGCTGTGGGGCCTCAGACTATTTATGTAGACCAGCTGTGGAGCCTTGGACTAGTTATGTAGCGGCCGTGCGCCTCAGTTTCCTCATCTGTAAAATGGGTGCTTTGGTGTTGCTTTACTCATGAACAAATACATGCCAGGTAGACGGAAAGCGCTTTGTACATTCTTTCCCTTTCTTTCTTTTTGTAAATAAAAGCAAATGAAAGTCGAATTCTGGGGATACAGCAGTAAACAAGGCAGGCTCGGTCCTCCATCCCCTGGACCCTGCAGTCTGTTGGGAGAGGCTGAATACGTAAATAAGCTAAGCAAGAAAAAATATCGGCTGCAGTAGGGCTCTGCAGAGACTGGAAATCCCATGGCCCCCGACAGGTCACCAGGCCACTATTTTGTCTGGGGGTGGGCATCAGGGGGACCTTCCTGAGTTGAACAGGTATTGGGAACAGCAGGTGCAAAGCTGGGAGGTGGAGCATCTTCCGCTGTGTGGCAGGAGGTGAGGGAAGCAGAAGCAAGAGGTGGGTGACCACCTGGGGTCCCGACACTGAGGAATTCACATTGCAGTTTCCACACGTGCAGCTAGAGTTTGCTGAAAGCCCCCAGAGCTTGGGTGCAAAGATCATTGCTAGTGGAGACCTGAGAGTTGGGGAAACACCTCTTGGAACAACTGTCATGCTGAGGCCCAGAGAGGGAGAGCAACTTGCCTAAAGCCACACAGCCATGCCTGCCTGCCTGCCTGCCTGCCTGCCCGCCCACCCGGCTGGGCCTCACACTAGAAGGGTGGGCTGGATGTCTTCACACCAGTCCAGAGAGGGTAACATGGCAGAACAAACGTTTGGATACCAAGGGGGAAAGGGAGGCGTGGGATGAATTGGGAGATTGGGATTGACATATATACACTATTGATACTGTGTATAAAATAGATAACTAATGAGAACCTACCGTATAGTACAGGGAACTCTACTCAGTGCTCTGCGGTGACCTGAATGGGAAGGAAATCCAGAAAAGAGGGGACATATGTATGTGTATAGCTGATTCACTTTGCTGTACAGTAGAAACGAACACAACATTGTAAAGCCACTATACTCCACTAAAAATTAAAAAAAGAAAAAAAGACATGGCAGAAATGTCATTCTCAAACCCCAGTGCGCATCAGGGCTGGGCAGGTCATGCCAAGGGGTGGTGGGCACCAGACGGGCAGCCCTGAATGGCTCCACAGCCAGATCTGTTTGGTTTTCCAAGATAAACCAGAAATCTAGATATGTTTTTACATGAAATTACCCTGTTTTTCCATTCTTTGATCGTTCTTCTCCTTACAACACCTCCGTTTGCCAGTTGTGTGGACTCGACAGCTCACTTGCCGTCCCCAAGCCTCAGTTTCCCAGGCTGTAAAATGGATCGAAGAATCACAGCCACATTGAGGAGTTATTTGGAGGCAGCGGCGCGATTATTCACAGGGAGGGTGGAGAACAGGGCCTGGGCCAGCAGCTGCGCTCGATAAACGTTGGCTCTGATTATATTAATATTGGTCATAATGATAAACTTAAATGCTACACAGAAGGAAGCCGGCTCGCCCCACGGGGCAGGGCTGTGACTTATCTTCTGTCTGTGGGACCTGTTCCTCGCCTCTTGTCTTTTTTGGAAATACCTGTTTGCTCTCAGGGCTGGGGCACCGGGTCACCTGCGTTATCAGTAGAGTTCATTACAGTGGTTCTCAACGAGGGGCGATTTCGCTCCTCCAGGGGACACAAGGCGATGTCTGGGGACATCTGTGGTCATCACGACTGGGGGCTCCCCTGGCATCGAGCAGGTGGGGTCAGGGATGCCGCTTAGCATCCCGCAGTGCCCAGGATGGCCCCCCACAGAGAATGATCAGGTTCTAAATGTCAGTAACGCTGAGCCTTAGAAAACCTGATTTGTGCTCCAGACCCCAGTGGTGAGAGAAATCAGGCGGCCGGGCCATTGGCTTGTCCATGAACGTCCGCCTCCCGTGCCTTGCACCGTCTTGCTGGACTCAAACGCCGAGATTGCTAACGGGTTCCCGCTGCCCACCTGTCCTGGCCCCACGGCCCAGATGATTATCACAAGCGGGTAGTTGCGCCTGACGTATGGATTCTAGAAGCACGAACGGCTGGGGTTTCTGGTGACAGTGCTGGATCTGGGAGATGGAGGGGCAGCTGCGGGCAGGTCTTTCCCCTTTTTTCCCACCTGGCCTTTGGAGGCCGGAGCACTAAGTTCGAATCCTGGTACAGGCCCTACCCGGTTGTGTGAGGTGACCCCTTATTCCCTGCCCCCAGCCTCGCTTTTCTCATCCATGAAATGGGAATACATCTTGCCTGCTGTGTCATTGGGAGTTAAATGCTGTCACGTTGATATGGGACCTGGCACCCAGGGTACACAAGCAGGGACTAAATGACTGTGCTCTCCCATCCCCCATCTTCATGAACCGCTGGGGGAGATGTGGATGGAGCTCCACACCCACAATTTCCCAAACAACTGCAACGGAGGAGAAATAGCCCAAACAGGCATGAAGTCCCCGTCATGGAGCCTACACTGTGTGTCTGGCCCTGGGCTCCGGCTTCACTCAAATTTTCTCCTTTCATCCTTAGAACAGCCCTGAGAGGTGGCAGCTGTCGCCCCACCTGGCAGATGGGGAAACTGAGGCACGGAGTGAGGATGAGAAACTGGCACGCTGGAGCCTTTTCCTGGGGCTGCCTATGTGCCCACAGCCGAACTGAGGTGGCATTTCTGTGCTTGTGGAGGTTCAGGGGGTCTTTACTTGGTTGAATGATCTGCTCTTGCTTTCTTGAAATTCTTTTTTTTTTTTTTTTAAAGAAGATGTTGGGGGTAGGAGTTTTTATTAATTTATTTTTTCTGTGTTGGGTCTTCGTTTCTGTGCGAGGGCTTTCTCTAGTTGTGGCAGGTGGGGGCCACTCTTCATCGCGGTGTGCGGGCCTCTCGCCATCGCGGCCTCTCTTGTTGTGTAGCACAGGCTCCAGATGCGCAGGCTCAGTAGTTGTGGCTCACGGGCCCAGTTGCTCTGCGGCATGTGGGATCCTCCCAGACCAGGGCTCGAACCCATGTCCCCCGCATTAGCAGGCAGATTCTCAACCACTGCGCCACCAGGGAAGCCCTGAAATTCTTAATAATTTTTGCACGAGGAGGCCCTGCGGTTTCATTTTGCCCAGCTGGAGCACATAGCAATTATGGAGCCAGAAGGCTGGTCGCAGAAGGAGGGACATGTTGTCGGCTGGTCTGGATGTGAGATATGTTTTTGCCTCTTACGAGCTGTGTGACTTCAGGGAAGTTGCTTTGCCTCTCTGGTTGGCACACCCAAACCCTGCTTGCCAGCCAGTCCCCTGCTGGCTTCTCCATCCACTCCCTCCTCACTCATTCTGTACCAACCACCTTGACCTTCCTTCTTCTCCCACCTCCAGGCCTTTGTCCTTGCTGTTTCCTCTGCCAGGAGCTCCGTTTCTGGCCAGGCCAACCCTATCCAGCCAGTGTTCCCCGGCACTCTTTTTATTTTACTTCCTCAGTTGCTGTTTTGCGGTCTGTCTGCCCCCCTTTTCAGGATGGGAGCTCCACCTGGCTCCCCCTCCCCAGACCAGCCACCGTGGTTTTGGAGAGCCACTGCCCTCCTGCACTAGACCCAGCGTGTCTAATTGTCCAGATTAGGTGGGTCATGGTGGCTGGGAAAGCCCCGCATCAGGTGGCTGAAACGCCCTGACTCAGTTCCCACTGCCCTGGGCAGGGAGGCTAGGAGACCAAGTCCCCAGTGGAGTTGCTGTGTGACCTTGGCCACTTGCCTGCCCTCATGAGTCTCTGCGTGTCTGAGCTGTTTGGCGCAGAAGCCATGATGATTGGCTGCTGAGGGCCAGGGGCCCTGAGGACAGGTGTCATGGGGTCAGGGAACCCTGAAACAGTCCATGAGGTTTCTTGTCTTCTCCTGGGGAGGAGGTGAGAAGCCCAAAGGAGCAGGGAACCCCCAAAGGGCATAGTAACTGGGCCAGGGGATTTTTAAGACTCAAGTAGCCCTCATGTTCATTTGACACCGTGTGCATCCGGCCAGATAGGTAGAAAAGTCACTGAGGAGCCCCCAGGAATGGGCCAGGCTTTCTTTGAGGGATTGAATTGGACATCTGAATAACCCACGTTTGAATCTTGGCCTCACGCACAGCATGACCCTGGGCCTGAGTCTCCTTGTCTAAAATGGGAGCAAAGACTGTCTCTTGAATGATTAGAAAGATCTGCACCGAGTGTGCTTGGAAAGTGCTGGCATGGCAAAGATGGAACTGGCTAAACGTCATACAATACAGCACGATGATGAATGCCTTCTG
Organism: Phocoena phocoena; assembly: GCF_963924675.1. NCBI lineage: Eukaryota > Metazoa > Chordata > Mammalia > Artiodactyla > Phocoenidae > Phocoena > Phocoena phocoena. Next base: position 169,351,888 of record NC_089221.1, read on the forward strand.
GGGGCAAATTGGGGGACCTGCATACAGAGCTTTGGGGGACAAAGGGTTTGGGGGTCCTGGGAGCAGCAGGGCCCAAGTCTGGCTTCTCCCAGGGGTGTCGAGTCTCCTGCTGCAGTGCCGAGAGCAGGCTGGCAGGAGGCCTGCCCCAGGACCACCTGAGCCGCGGTGGGGAAACTGAGTCACACCTGTGTGGCCAGAGCCCTCGACAGGTGCAGGGGGTCAGTTCTGACCTTCTAGTTCTGTGCCTCAGTCACCCTGTGGGCTGCATCGAGGCCTCTGGACTCCGCATCCAGTGCTCTTCCCGACATCACCCGAATTTCAGTCACTCACTTTGACGTGTGCCTTTTGCCCCATCTACCTGGTCCTCCTAGCGACTTGGTAGTTTTCTTGAAACCCATTCTCTTTGAAAACTTAAAGGAGAAAAATTTGTCTTACTCTCATGAATGGGCAACCTGGCATGTCCTTGACATAAGAAGGCAGAACCTTTGAAATAAATGTGATGAGAGCCAAAAAAAAAAAAAAAGAAAAAAAAATTGACATTAAATCATCCTGCTACCGCCACAGGCTTAGAGCAGAGGCCAAGGGCTACTGAGGCGTTAAATAAGCCCAGTTAGCACCCACCGGAGACTTCCAACCTTGAGAAGGCTGGAAAAAGCCGGGGAGGGGGATGGCGCCCTTGCTGGTTGAGTTCATGTGGCTGAACGTGGCTAGAACTGTTTGGGGGTCTCCACCTTCGGACCAGGGTGCTAGGACGTTCTTGTGTGTGTCTTGAGTATTCCTTCTCAACAGCCTGGGGAGAAGGTTATTTCTCCCTGAATTCAATTAATGAGCCTATTAAAAACTATTTATTTTCCCTGACAGTTGTTTACTGAGGAGAAGGAGATGAATTGGCTGGGCATCCTCACCAGGCAGGCGCAAGGTGGGATGGGAGATGCCTGGTGCCTTGGGCCCAGGTGCTTAGCGAGCACAGACCATAGGCGGGGTCCTGCCTTCCGAGGGGCCCCTGGAAACACGGAGCCTGAACTTGGGCTGCGGCCAGTTTCTGACCTTGGGGTGTTTGGGGAGGTGGAGCCTGGGATGAATGAAAAGCATCCTGGCATGGAGGCAGGGGGCTGGCCCTGATAACATCTGTCTTCTCTGTGCAGGCCAAAGTCTCTCAGATACACTGGTTTGAAAGACCTAACCCCATCGGGCTACGTGTTTTTGGTGGGGTCTACCAATATCCCGTCTTTCTCCTCCACAGCAATTGAACACTTTGACTTATCTAGGCACATAGCCACCTGGTGGGAAAAAAAAAAAATTTCCCATTGTACCTTGCAGCTGTCTGTGCTATATGATTCAGTTCTGACCAGTGGGATAAATGAACAGAATTTCCTGGTAATGCCTTCAAAGGGAGGTAGCACATGCTTCCTTCTCCCCACCCCCAGCTGGAATACGGAGGTGATGGTAGGCACCCAAGCAGCCATTTTGGACCATGAGGCAGGTATCAGGGATGAGAATGGGGGATTAAAGAGATGGAAGGAGCCTGGACCCTGATGATTATGGGGTGGGCAAAATAGCCCTGAAAGGACGACCTGGGAGCTTCTTTTATGTGAAGGTGCCTCTCTTGTGAGTTTTTTGGCATCCGCCGCCCAACTTGATCCTAATAGCGGCAGTAGGTGAGCCTCAGGACACAGTGCTTTTCTTCCTTCTCTCCTCGCGTCTCTGCTCATTTTTAAGTGAGGCTTCCCCTGACCACCCTATGAAGATTTGCAAAGTTATTACTTGCGAAACGATTTGTAAGAGTGTTCTTTGCAAATCCGCCTCTCTACCTGGCCACCATCTTCCCCTCTCCTGCTCTGCTTTTACTGGAATCGCTGTCGCCATCTCCATGTCTTATGCCTTTTACTTGTCATCCACCTCCTTTTCGGCCGTCTCCTCTGCTATGTCCATAGCAGCGCCTGTGCACAGTAGGGCCCTGTGCACGTTTTGCACCCACAGATCTCCGTTCACAGGGCAAGAGCTGAGGCTCTGAGATGCCTGAGGTCCTCCAGCTGGCTCGTGGCAGCGCCTGCATTGGCACCAACCAAGCAGGTGGCTCCCGAGTTCTCCCTTTTCACTCGCCTTTCCCCCCTCCCCCTGCAGTCGGCCAGTTCGGGCCGCCCAGCGGCTGCTCCTGATCCTTCCTCCCGCCCCCGTGTTCTCACCTCGGCCTCCAGAAATAGCCCCTTTAAAATAGCTGTGTCCCTGCGTTCTGGGGCTTCTGCCTGCCCACGGACGTGATGCCGTGCTGACGGTCTAGCCTCTTTATTGCTGTGGGATTTTTAAAAATACAGTTGGTGTTAGGTGTTCCCCCCCCCATTTTTACGCCTGAAGAAGCCCAGCCACCCACAGGCTGTTTCCATGCCGACACTTGTCATTTGGGGTTTCGCACTGTGTGTCCCCGTGGATCCTGACCCTCCATCGCGGCCAAGGGGTGTCTGGTTTGCAGAGCTGAGAGCTTCCACTGCAGGCTCACGCCAGCCCACAGTTCCAAGTCTGGTCAGGAAGCCCTGGGTCTGAGTCCCAGGGCTGCCTCTTGCTGGCTGTGTGGCCTCAGGCACATGGAGCAACTTCTCTGAGCCTCGGTTCACCGGTCTGTGAAATGGGGACATCTCGGGACCCAGGCACATGGCTGAAGTTCTCTGAGCCTCAGTATACCCACCTGGAAATAAGACCCCTGATGGTTTTTCACTCGGGTCAGCACACAGTGGGTGTTCTTGAGATGTGAGCCGACCTCGTTATAGCACTCGGGCCACTTCTGAAACAGCCTGCATTACCCATCCCAGGGAAGGATGGAGTGAATTTGGTGCCAGGTCTGGGCACTGCCGCTTCTGGGAACCTTCAGGAAATCACTACCTCCCTCGGGGACTCAGTTTTCCTCATCTTTAGAACGGGGCATGTTACCAGATTGTTGGAAGGTGGCTGAGGGATAAGGTACACTCGCTGTTTCCCCCTCCTCCACCAGGCCAAGGACACAGCAAATGGTCCGTAGGTGTTGCAGATGTTTTCCTGCCGTGTTTTATACTTGTATTCATTGAGACCATGTAGACGAGTGGTTAAGAAGCAGACTCTAGGACCAGATGGCTTGGGTTCAAGTCCCAGCTCTATTCCTCGTCTGCTGTGATTTCACCTCCCGGCCTCAGTGTCCCCATCTGTAAAACAGGGAAAATGATGACCCCACCCTCCCAGGGTCCTTGGGAGGATCCGATGAGTTAGCAAGGGTGAAGCCTTACTGCTGGGCTGAGAGTGAGGGTAACACGGCGCCCCTAAATAATACGTCTATTCCCTAAATAGCTATCAGGCACCTTCCAGAGTGGCACCTCTTCCTGGCAGCGGGATCAGGGAGGTGGATGCTTCTCGAGTCGGTCTGTTTGTTTGGCTTGGAGGTCCTGGCTCAACCTCTGGGGCCTCCCTTCGAACGGGGCAGGGATTAAACTGCCCGGAGGAACATGCCCATCCCAGGCCACAGGCACCACGGAGGCCGCCCCTGCTTCCTGCGTTTTCTCAGCAGGTGTTGGCTGGAGGCTCAGGAAAGGGGGCAGAGGGCAGAGTCTAGGGATAGCTCAGAAATGGGGACAGGAAGGGCCCCCCGGAGGAGGCGTGGATTTGCTTCTTCCGCCAGCCAGCCCTGGAGGACCGGTGGCTGGTTCAGCTGTGGCTGCCGCCTCCCCACTTCTGTGCCTTGTCATCCGGGCACCTCCTGTGTGCTGGGTCTCTGCTGGGGCCCAGCGGGGAAGAAGAAGTGTATGCCTTTGTGGGGCTCACGTTCTGATCAGGAAGAGGTAATAAGCAAACTATGTGTCATGTCAGGTGGTGATAAGAGAACACAGTAAAAGAGAAAGAGGGGTACGTGAGTGGAGGGATGAAGGCTGTCGTTTATGTTATTTAACTTTTTAAGTTTTAAAATTGATCTTTATTTTTTTAATTGATGTTTATCTTAAGTTTCTTTTTCTTTATTTTTTTTGCTGCCCTGTGAAGCATGCGGGATCTTAGTTGCCTGACCAGGGATCGAACCCACGCCCCCTGCAGTGGGAGTGCGGATTATTAACCACTGGATCGCCAGGGAAGTCCCAGGGCCGTCATTTTATTTTTATTTTTTTACTTTTTATTTTTATTTATGTGGTCCATGTTTTAAAGTCGCTATTGAATTTGTTACAATACTGCTTCTGTTTTATGTTTGGGGTTTTTTTTTTGGCCGTGAGGCATGTGGGATCTTAGCTCCCTGACCAGGAATTGAACCTGCACCCCCTGCATTGGAAGGCGAAGTCTTAACCACTGGACCACCAGGGGAGTCCCAGGGCCATCATTTTAAATGGGGTTGTAGGGACGGCTTTTTATTGAGGAGTTGACAGTTTGAGTAAAACCCTGATGGAGGTGAGGGAGGAAGCCAAGTGGCTGTGTCGGGGGAGAATGTTCTGGGCAGAGGGCACAGCCTGTGCAAAGGCAGCGCCGTGCCTGGCGTGTTGGAGGAACATCGAGGAGGCCAGTGTGTCTGGAGCAGAGTGAGTGAGGGGGAGAGAGAGAGGAGGGGAGGGCAGGGAGGGGACAGGGGTGGGGGCAGGTCATGTAAGAGCACAGGCAGGGAGGACTTGGGCTTTTACCCAGAGGAGGGAGGTGGGTACCTGACTCAGACACTCTCAGGAGCCCTTTGGCTGCTGCAGGGAGGCTAGACGGTGGGAGTGGGGGGCACAGGGCAGAGGAGACTGTACTGGTCCAGGCAGGATGGTGGGGTGGAACAGGTGGAGACAGAAGATGGGGAGAAGTGGGAAGATTTGGGATAGAGTTTGAAGGCAGACTTTTCATAGGTTTAATCTTCATGGTAGCTCTGTGAGGCAGGGACTCTTATACCCATTTGGTGGGTGGAGAAACTGAGGCCCAGAGAGGTTGAGGCATTTGCCCAGTGTCACACAGCTAGATGTTGCACAGCGGCTGGGGTGGCCTGGCTGGGGTGCAGCTTGCTCTCTAAGCACTTCACATGTGTCACTTCCTCCTAATTTATGTATAGATTGACCCTCTATTTATTTGTTTATTTAAAATTTTATTGGAGTAGAGTTGATTTACAATGTTGTGTTAGTTTCAGGTGTACAGCAAAGTGATTCCGTTGTACATATATTTATTCTTTTTCAGATTCTTTTCTCATATAGGGTATTACAGAATATTGAGCAGAGTTCCCAGTGCTATACAGTAGGTCCTTTTTGGTTATCTATCTTATATATAGTAGTATGTGTATGTTCATCCCAAGGTCTGATTTATCCCTCCCCCCACGTCTCCCCCTTGGTAACCATAAGTTTGTTCTTTTTTTTTTTTTAATATCTTTATTGGAGTATAATTGCTTTACAATGGTGTGTTAGTTTGTGCCATATAACAAAGTGAATCAGCTGTATGTATACGTATATCCCCATATCTCTTCCCTCTTGCGTCTCCCTCCCACCCTCCCTATCCCACCCCTCTAGGTGGTCACAAAGCACGGAGCTGATCTCCCTGTGCTATGCGGCTGCTTCCCACTAGCTATCTATTTTACATTTGGTAGTGTATATAAGTCCATGCCACTCCGTAAGTTTGTTTTCGATACCTGTAAGTCTGTTTCTGTTTTATAAATAAGTTCATTTGTATCTTTTTTTTTTTTTAACGCCGTGTATTTAAAGGCTCCTGTGAGGTTGAGTTCTCTTAGTCAAGATGTTGGCTGGGGTCCCCGCCCTGCCCTATTTTAGAAAAATACATTGTAAGTGCTGTTGGCAGGCAGACCGGGACAAAGCCAGGGATCCTGGATTTGAATCTGCCCTTACCTCTTACTTTGCTGTGTGACTTCATGGCTTTTGCCCAACCTCTCTGAACTCTCATTTACTGTGAAATCAGACTCAGCTATTTGCTCGTCATCCCAGTAATATGTTTTGAGCTCCTGCTGTGCGCCAGGTAGTGTTAGGCAGATTGGTTATTCCCGTCTTGACCACTGCAGCCCCCAAAATGTTAGTTGACAAAACCACAGTGCTTGGGCCACATGAGGGTGGGTGGGAGCCTTCCATGCATTATCAGTACCTTCCGTGGATCCCTTAGTGCGGGTGTCAGAGGCTTGGAGGGAAATCTTGGGGCAGCCACCCATGGGAAATGCTAGGTGCCTGGGGCCTGGCCGCACAGGGACCGGTGCCACGTGCAAAGCCCCAAGTCAGCAGCACTGGGGTGAAAAACAATTCAGAAGAGGTGGGCTTGGAACACAGAGGTGGTTGAGGAAAACTTGAACCATATATTTTACTTACCCTTTGCATTTATGTTCAGGAGAGAAAGGTGATCAAAGTGTACGTCCAAAGAAGTCTAAAAGAGCTCTTTCAGTTGCTGTCAAATGATAATTCTGTGTGATAAGGAAGTCATGTCCAGTTTAATTGGCAGCATTTTTTCTTCCTTATTGACGCGTAATATAATTACGCAGCTTAAACTCAATGAAATACAGAAATCGTCAACTCTGGAACTGAGATGAGAAAGAGGGAGAGAGGATGCAAGGCTCTGAGAGTGAACAATGGGAGGGGAGGTCAAAGAAGGCTTCCTGGAGGGGGTGGCAGCTGATCTGAGATGTGGTGGTTGAGTAGGAGTTCCTTGGGCAGAGAGAGGAGGGAATGGTGTTCCAGGCAGAGGGAACAGCATGGGCAAGGATTCCCATGCAAAGTCACTGTGAGCCTTCAAAGTGAAGTGGTTAAATCTTGTGTCTTTCATGGGGCCCATCTCATAGTAGGTGCTCACTGAATGGATCATGGTAGATGTTAGACCAATGGGTCCATAACAGGCAGCCGGTCAGTGGGCACGAGGTAGGTGCAAAGTAAGCAGGCGCTGCCCTCAGTCCCAGATCTGGATGATGCCGTGTGGATGTTGCTTGCCAGCGTCTGCGTTCTGAAAGATCTGAGACCCAGAGGTTTGAGTCTGTTTGAAGTCCCTCAGCAGGTTGACTGTCGCGCAGGGATAACCGTGATGGTTATCCTCAGCTTCCTGCCGTGCTACGAATGAAGCTCTATCCTCAGTTGCACAGTGGGCATGCAGCTTGAAAGGGGGAGAAGCCCAAATCAACTGACTTTAGTTTTCTTTTTAAAAAAGCAGATGGATTGATTGGCTCTTGTAACTGAGAAGACTGATGTTAGAATAGACCAGCTTCAGGCATGGCTTGATCCAGGGGCTCAGCCAAGGATCCTTTAACTCCTTGTTAAAGAGAAAGAAAAGCAGAACCAGATTGCTTAAACTGCTTGCCCGAGGCCACTCATCTAGGAGGTTAAGCCACAGTTCAGACTCGGGTTGCTCTGAATCTAAAGCCTGTGACTTGTCCCAAGCCAGGGAGTGATGACTCCATTTTACAGATGGGGAAACTGAGGTTCACAGAAGGGAAACAACTTACTTCAGGTCATTGAGTAAGCAAGGAGCAGAGCCTGGGACCAAACTCACATCAAACTCATGGTCTTGGACCTCATACCATATGGTTCTCTGTAAACACAGGTTGAATGGTGAGTTGGTCCAGCTGAGGCAGAGCAGAGGAAAGGTTTGCCAGGGACCACATTGACCTTGGGCCAGGCTCTCCCCTCCCCCCACCAAAAGGGCCCACGCACACTCCCTCCTGCCACCCACCCTGGATGGTTATGACTTTCCCCTTGCTCTTGATGAATACATCACAGGTGACAGGTCAGGAGGTCCCTGCTGGCCCTGGCCTCATGCCAGCTGTGGGTTCCGGCCAGCCCTGCCCATCCCTGTCACAGGAGGAGATGAGATTGGCAGCCAGTTGTTCTCTTCCGAGCCAGCCACCTCGCTCCCCGATGCCCGGTTTCCAATGTTTGCATTGATTGCTCAAGCCCTCCTCCCTTCTCCCCAGCAAACATCCGACCGACTGCTCAGTAACTCTCACCGTTTCCCCCTGAGCAGTCCTTCCTCTGCTCCCTTTGCCCTTGGGCATTTCCATGGCATTGGGCACCTACTGTCTACCAGGTGTTGAGCTCGACTGCTAGCAAGCTTTGTTCACCTCATCCTAGGTCAGGCTCTGGGCCCAGGTGACCTGTGCTCATATCCCCTCTTTGCCACCTCCAAGCTGTGTGACTTTGGGTAAGTGGCCTGACCTCTCTGAGGCTCAATTTTGTCTTCTGTACAATGGAGAGAATTAGGTGAGATATGTGTCTAGCAAATAATACATGATCTTAAAATATTAGCAAGTATTCTTCTTATTATTTCAGCATTAGTACCTCTAGGTCTGTTGGTCTCCTCTCTCCTTTCCCACACATCCTACACCCAACTCTTCCGTGCCGTGCTTTTTCACAGACTCAGTATGTACAGAGCCTTCATCTCCTTTTTCTGGGCTGTGTACTATGCCACTGGCTTGTCTAGCCCCTTCCTGACCGTCATGCCCACCCATCTCTCTCTTTCACTTTCCTGTGAGATGAGCTGCAGTGCTTTTCACACACAGGCTTTAAGCACGAGTAAGAGGTTCTATGTGGAATGCACGTTTTAGAATTCGCTGGATCTCACCTGGTCACCCTACAGAGTGTCTGTAATCTCCATTCCAGCCACCAGCAAGTGAGCACAGGCTTCCGCTTAACAGTTTAGTAGGATAGGAATGTTTTTATTCTTTGGCGGCTCCCACCAGACCAGTAGCAGAAACCTCCCATGGTTTCAGATCTAAAATTTTATTTTAGGCCCCAAGAAAAGCTTCTAAGTGTTGAGAAAATAATCACAGTGCCTCCTCTGGGTCCAGGATCCTGCTGGGGAGCGTCTAGAGATTCATCAGTGGATATTTATTGAGCACCTACTGTATGCTGGGCCCTGACCCAGGTGCTGGGAATAAAGTGGTGAAGAAGACAAGAAAAAGTCCTGTCCTTGTGAAGCATAGCAGGGAGAAGAACAATACACAAATAAATAGGTTAAATATTTAAGGAGCTATAGCATGCCTTTAAGAGAAATGAAGCCAGGGAAAGGGGTAGGTGATAAGGAGGGACTATTTTAGTTATGGAATCAAGGTAGGCCTCTCTGAGGAGGTGACTTTTCAGTAAAGACCAGCAGGAGGTGAGAGAGTGAATTATGTGGCGATCTGGAGGAAAGGTGTTCCTGGGGTGGGGGTGCTGGGGGGAGAGCTGTGCAAAGGCCCAGGGACAGGACCATGCCTGGTGTGTGGAGGCCTGTGTGTCTGGAGCAGAGTGAGCGACGGGGAGAGAGGGAGGAGGTGAGGGCAGGGAGGGGAGGAGGGCAGGTCGTGCAGGACCTTGTGGGCTGAGGGGAGGACTTGGTTTTTTGTTCTCAGGGAGGTGGGAGCCCTGGAGGGCTGTGGGCAGAGGAGGGACGGGGCCTGACTCAGGTGCTCACAGGCGCCCTTTTGCCACTGCAGGAGCTGGGGAACAGGGTGGGGGCGACTGCACTTGTCCAGGTGAGCGATGATGGGGCTGGACCAGATGGAGACAGAGAAGGGGGAGAAGTGGGTGGATGCTGGAGAGATTTTTTTTTTGGAAGAGCCAGTGGATTGGCCAAGCAGTGGGTGCAGGGTGGGCTTGAAAGGCATCAAGGATAACTCCTAGATCTCTGGGCTGAGCATCTGCAAGGATGGGAGGGACAGGCATGGGGACCCGCGTGTTACAGGACACCCGCCAAGGTTTCCAGAAGGCAAAGGGAGTGGTTCTCTCTGCAGGTGTTGGAGGGGACCTCCTGGACCTGGTGGCTCCTAAGTTAGCCCGTGGGTGTGATCTGGGGCCAGTGTCCCATGCTACAAGCAAGCCAGTGGCCCCTGACCAAGGCACATCCTTTTCTCAGCCTCAGTTTCCCCATCTGTATAATGGGGATGGTAACGGAAGGGAATGAAATGAGTTAATACGTGCAGAGTACTTAAAACACAGCCAGCTACACGTTTGGGTTTAGGTGGGGCTGGGCCTTTGCCAGCTCCAAGCTCCACTGGGGCTCTTGGGGCAGAAATTCTGAGATTCACTGAACTTCCAGTTCAAGATACAGAGGAGGCCTGGTTCACAGACCAGGAGGCTGAAGCCCAGAGAGGTTAAGGCACTTGCCCCAGGCCATACAGCACGTGGCACAGCACCCATGGGCCCACACATCCTCCCCACCTTGCTCCTCTCCCTTCTCCTCTGTGTGTTTTCCACCCCTGGGGCTGCCGGCTTTAGTTCTTGGTGGTTTCCAGGCTCCCCTTGGCTCCAGCTTGGCACTCACCTCCCACTTCCACGCGCTCTGGGCCCAGGGCCTGGTGCCAGGCGGGCCCAAGGGCGGGAGGTGGGGGTCTGGATGAGCACCCTCTGCTTTATACCCAGGGTTCTCTCTGCCCCTGCCCCTTCCCCGATGCTCCCACAAATGATGGAAGTGGGACAGGAGGGAGTGAACGAAATTATATACACACGAACATATAAAAATTAGTTTAGGATCTGGGCCAAGAACTACTTGCGCTTGGCTGGGCATTGTGGGTAATTCATCCCCGATTACCATAAAAGCCAGAGCCTAGCTGACAGGCAGCCGTGCGGCTTTTGTTTAAGATTCTGATGAATATATAATCTCTTTCCCGCCTGGAGCCCAAGGTTCCCCCCACCCTGCCCACACCCTCTCTGCTGAGAATGGTCCCTAGGAAGGATGTCCCCAGGCTCCTGCCCAAGGGGCTGCTCGGGAGCCAGGCCGGCCCCAGGTCCATTGGTAAGCCTGCCTCAGAGAAGCTCGGCTTGGCATTCGATGCCCGCTGCTGCCCCCAAGGATCCCAGACCTTGTAATGCAGCCCCAGCCCTGGGCCCAGTTCCCTCAGGCCCTCATTCATCCACTTGACACGCATTTATTGGGCACCAACTGTTTGCCTGGTCCCACGCGGGTGCTGGGATGCTACAGCGACTGAGATGGATGGGGTCCCTGGCTTTTCAGAGTCTGGGGACTGATGGATGAGTAGACAAGCATTTATCCTATATTTAAAGATTCCCCATCTCTTGCCCAGAAGATGCAAATTAAAACAAGATCCATTTCTTGCCCGTTTGCTTGGCAAAAATGCCTGAAGCTTGATGATATCCAGAGTGGAAATGGGAGGGGGACCCCTGGGCGTCATCAGCGGGAGAATGAATTAGCATTGCCACTTTGCAACATCTTTTATTTTTAATTTTTTTTTTCTGGCCAGATAACGCATATATGTAAGACACAACTGAGGATGTACAGAAGAATACCACCACTCCCTTCATATCCTCAGTCCCCTTCCCCACTCCTTCCTCAGAAGCAACACCAGCGTCCTGCTAGGACAGGGTTTGGTGGACTTCTTCTGTAAAGGGCCAGACAGTAAATCTTTTCAGCCCTGCTGTGAGGCGGGTGGTCTCTGTCAATGCTATTCAGTGCCACCATTGTAGCATGAAAACAGCCAGAGACAATACGTGAATGAATGGCTGTGGCCGTGTGCCAATAAAGCTTTATTGACACAAACAGCCAGTGGGCCAGATTTGGTCCATGGGTTGTAGCTTGCTGGCCCCTGCTCTACATCAGCGCTGTCCAGCAGAACTTTTGTGCAATGTTAGAAATACTCTCTGCTGATGCTTCCTAATAAAGTAGCCTCTGGCCACATGTGCTGTTGAGCATTGGAAATGTGGCTAGTGCAAATGAGGACTCAACTTTTAAATTTCATTCCATTTTATTGCATTTAAATGTAAACAGCCACGTGGTGGTTTGTGGCCACCATTTTGGACAGCGCAGTTATTTAGACATCTTCGGTGAACATTAGGTAGGCAGGTAGATTTGTATTCCTTTGTTTAACCAAATGGTAGCATCTGTTCTGTACCTTGGGGTTCCCTCCCCCTTAAAAATGTATCTTAAAAGTAATTTCATAATTATACATCTGGCTCTCTCTTTTTCACAACTGCAATACTAGTCTCATTATATTAAAAGATACTAATCTTTTGTGGCATTATTTGGTCCCTTGCACTGTTATATGTTTAACCAATCCCCTGTAGTTGAGCACTTCGGTTGCTTCAAGTCTTTTGCCATGAGGACTTTCTACAGATGTCATTTCATGGGGATGTGTCTTTCAGATAAGTTCTGAGAGGTGATGTTAGCAGGCGCAGAGGGAAGGTGCAGACACCTCAGCTGCCCATCTCTCTGCATTGAGATGTGGGAGGCGTGGACGCAAAGATTCACAGGCATTGGTCGAGAGTGAGAAATAAGATGGAACCAACCTAATTGTCCATCAACAGGGGATTGTAATAACTGGGCACAGCCTTGTAATGGATTATACACAGCAGGTGGAAAGAGTCTAGGGATGTGTATGCACACTGTAGATACAGTGTCTTGTGAAAGAGCACAGGTTGGGAAATGATACAGACAAGATGATACAATTTCACGGAAGAAAAAGAAAAACGTTCTGTATTCTGGTGTTACCTTTGGTCTGTAGCTGCTTGGGAAAGATATGCAAAGATTGACACAAACAAGCAACAGAGGTTGCTTCTAGGGGCAGATAAGAGGGACTCTCCATTCCACAAAGGTTTGCATCTGCTCTGTGCCAGCTGCTTCCTGGCCTCAACAGGAGAAATTTGAAAGAACAAATCTCCTGCCCTCTTGCAGCTAGCACTCCAGCTGGGGAGCTTGAGAATAAACAAAGCACAGGGGGAAAAAAAAAATCAAATGTCAGAGGTGGTATGTTGCTCTAGGGGGAAAAAAAATTTAGAGAAGGGGACTGGGGAGGGCCCAGAGTGGGAGGCAAACTTTTAAAGAGGGCATCCCAGAAGACCTCATTGCAGAAGTGACACTTGAACAGAGGTGGTGAGGGAGAGAGCCATGTGGGTTTCAGGGGGAAGAGTGTTCCCAGCAGAGGAACAGAGAATGCAAAGGCCTGGAGGTGACATCTCCCGGGACAGTTGCTGAGCCCAAACCACTGTCCTTACCCAGACCTGTACCTCCTCCATCATGGCTCCCAAATGAGCACGGCTTGCTGGGGGCCGCTGCCGGGGAATAATTAATAATTGATCATAATAACTGATACATCTGGGAACAAGTGGTCCATCCTTGTGCTTCCACGAGGCACCCACATGTGGGCTGCAAAATCACAGACGGGCTAGGTTCGAGATGCCACAGACTCCAGGAGTGGCTGACCTCCAGTCAGGCAGGAGGAGAGGAAGCCAAGGCCTGAATGAGTGGCGTGGGGAGAGAAGTTGAGAACCCAGCTTGGGTTCAAGTCCTAGTTCTGTTCTAGTGGTGAGAATATGGACCCAACCTCTGGGCCTCAGTTTTCCCAACTGAAAAATGGGGAGAATAATGACACCAATCTTTGAGATGATTCAGTGAGCAGCTTCATGGAGGCCTGGCCAGTGGGAAGAGCCAGGAATAGGAGCTAGTGTGCTCGTTGAGCACCTACTGTGTGCCCAGCTTGGTTTGGAGCACTTTCTCCCATACTAGGTCTTTTTTTTTAATGAATTTATTTATTTTATTTTATTTATTTTTGCTGCATTGGGTCTTCGTTGCTGTGTGCAGACTTTCTCTAGTTGTGGCAAACAGGAGCTACTCTTCGTTGTGGTGCGCGGGCTTCTCAGTGCCGTGGCTTCTCTTATTGTGCAGCACGGATTCTAGGTGCACAGGCTTCAGTAGTTGTGGCACGTGGGCTCAGTAGTTGTAGCTCGCGGGCTCTAGAGCGCAGGCTCAGTAGTTGTGGCACACAGGCTTCGTTGCTCCGTGGCATGTGGGATCTTCCTGGACCAGGGATCGAACCCGTGTCCCCTGCATTGGCAGGAGGATTCTTAACCACTGTACAACCAAGGAAGTCCCTCCCATACTAGGTCAAGCGTTCTGAGGTCTTGGGAGAGGAGGGGTTGGGTACAGGTCCCAACCCCTGTCCAAAGATGTCACCTTCCCCCTGGTCACCCAGGACTTGAGAGCTTGGGGAGCTGCCCAGAGAGGTTGTGCCTGCAACTGAGCTCACACAAGAAGTCTGGGCCAAGCAGGGAACCTAGCTCTGCTGTCCCATCCCCCTCAGCAGCCCCCGGTCCCTCAGGCTTCTCACCTATGGGATGGGACTTGGCCCAAGGTTCCTATTCTCGCGTCTTCCATTCAGTCCAGTGCCACTTAGATTTCCTCTCCCAGTTCCCCTTTTCTTTCACATCTTAGATATCACCACCTACCAGAAGCCTGCCCCACCCCCATGCCAGATGCATTCCCCATCTCACATCTAGTTTTTAACTGCCAGAGACCCCATCTGCCTCCCCTACAGCCTATGAACTTCCTGACGCCAGGCCAAAGCTGCCTGGGTCATCCTGTGTCCCTAGTGCTCAGCCTGGAGCCTGGTATACAGCAGGTGCTCTATAAATGCAGGTGTGTGTGTGAAAGAATTGTTACAGAAGTGTGATAATTGCTCATGCCTCAATGTGTGCATTCCTCAAATGATATCCCCCCACCTCACCCCTCTAATCCCATCTCCCTCTCTTTCCCTAGAACTTAGTGTGTTCATTCCCACCACAGGACCTTTGCATGTGCTGTGTCCTCTGCTCAGAATTCCCTCCCCACCCCTATCTTTGCATGGCTACGCCATCTGTCGCTCTTCCTCCCTAGAAGAGAAGCCCTGGGAGGTTGTCTGTCCTGGTTCCTGCTGCGTCCCCAAAACTCAGGATAGCGCCTGGCACACGCTGAGGTTTCAGCAGTGACTAAGACTGGATCCCACCCTCACAAGGGAAGTCGGTCAGGAGCTGCATGAAGCCATGTCCTGGGGACCTCTCTGGCCAGTGCCTCAGTTTCCCTGATCTTCAAAGGCCTTGAACCCACAAAAATCAGCCCCAGGCACTGAAAACCCAATCATCCTCTGCACAGATGGGGACACAGAGGCCCTGAGAAGGGCACGGACTTGCTCAGGGACACATAGCCCCCTGGGGGCAGAGCTGGGAAGAGAACCTAGGCCTCCTGCCTCCTCTGGGCCATGAATTCTAAAGTGGGGGACCTGCCCCCAGGATGAGGTTGTTTGGGGGTGACCTGTGGAGGAGGCATCCGACAGCACAGAGCTACACGGACCAGCAGCAACTCCGCTTTTGGCCCATAACAAATCAAGGGGAAAGTCTCAGTCCCGTGCAGGGTGATTTTTTAAAACCAACACCTGCCAATCTCTCTATAACCAAATCCCATTGGGCTGCTGGCCTTAGCAATGGTATCCAGGGAAAATGGAAGGATTCGCTACATAGTTTCATTGTAATAATTTTTCTGGTGACTTTCAAAACTCCGCAGTTAGAGCCTTGCATTATAGAGTTAGTTTCTAAAGTAAATTAGTTTAAGGGAACTGCTGTGAGCCAGTTGAATGAAAGATTTAATGAGGGTTAAGGGAACAAGGCGGGGAGGATTTGGGGGGAATGCCACACATGTCCTCACTGGGGACCTGGCGAACGCAGAGGCATTTACAGAGAGAATGCGGCCAGATCCATTAAAGCGGCCACAGCTGGTCCAAGGTGGGAGATGGGGGGCTTGGGGAGGGGCCCAGCCTGGAGGGACCATGCCTGGCAAGGGCACTACCCCTCCGCCCCCTGCCTCTGGCTGAGTCAGCACGTTGGCGCCTGGCAGCAGAGCGGAGCCTGGCTGTGCTTGGAGCAGCTTTTTACATATTTCTGCCCTTGGGGCCAGAACAGCAGCCCCCCCAGAGGGTGCCTGGGACGGACGACCCAGGTTCAATTCCCAGCTTTGTGGACTTGTGGCTACAAATGGTGCCTGCCAACCTCTGCCCTGTCCTGCAGATCAGCCCCACCAGACTTCACAAGGCCTCTTAGCCATTAGTTTGTTCTTTCATTTATTTATTTATAATATTTATTTATTTATTGGGCTCTGCTGGGTCTTAGTTACGGCACGCAGGATCTTTAGTTGCAGCACGCAGGATCTTTAGTTGCGGCATGCGGGATCTAGTTCCCTGACCAGGGATCGAACCCAGGCCCCCTGCTTTGGGAGCGTGGAGTCTTAATCACTGGACCACCAGGAAAGTCCCTCTTTCGTTCATTTAGAAAGCATTTATTGAGTACCTACTGTACACCAGGCCCTAGGACCAGCAATGGCCGAGACCGACCTGGCCCTGCCCTCCGGGCTCCCGCCTCCTCCATCAGAGCTGTCCACAGAACTTTCTACGCTGATAGAAATACGCGATGTCTGTGCCAATACTGTGGCCACGAGCCACACCGGAAGCACAGCATGTGTGACCGAGGAACTGGATTTTGAATTTTGTTTCACTTTATTTCATTTTAATTTAGTCACAGGCAGCTAGTGGTTCCTTATTGGACATCACAGATCTAGACAGTAAACAAGAAATAGGTAATTTCAGATGAAAATAGGGGCTAAGAAGGAAAAAAAGCTAGAGAAAGGATGTGTGATAAAGGCTGATGGAGGTGGTACCTGAGCCGGGGTGATCAGCTTCTCTGAGGAGGCAATGTTTGAGGGAGACCTGAATGGCGAGAAGGAAACAGCCATGAAAATGTGAGGGAAAGATGTTCCAGGCACAGGGGAACCAACCAGCCTGTGCAAAGGCCCTGGGGCAGCACCGTGCCTGGGGAGTTGGAGGAACAGCCAGGAGGCCCGTGTGTCTGGAGCAGAGTGCGCGAGGGGGAGAGAGGGAGGAGGGGAGGGCAGGGAGGGGACGGGGCAGGTCATGCAGGGCCTTTTGGGCAGTGGGGAGGACTTGGGCTTTTACCTGGAAGGAGGTGGGGGCCCTGGAGGACTGTGGGCAGAGGAGGGATGGGAGCTGACTCAGGTCCTTACAGGCACCCTCTTGCTGCTCTGGGGAGGACAGATTGTGGGGAGTAAAGGCCAGAGCTGGGGGACCAGGGCAGAGGTGACTGTACTGATCCAGCTGGGCACTAATGGGGGCTGGACAGGGTGGGAAGGGCATCTGGAGAGAGATGAAGAAACTCAGGAAAAATTTAGGAGGGAAACTTGAGAGTATTTCCAGACTGGCGCAGCATGAAGGAAGAAGAGAAGTCAGGGTCAGCCCCCAGCTTCTATAGGCTGAGCCTCTGTAAGGATGGAGCTGCCATCAGCTGAGCAGGGGAGAATAGATGGAAGAGCAGGTTTGCTGGATCCAGCTGCACCTGAAAGCATCCTGGATTTGTCCAGAAGGAGAGGATGGTAGCCGGGCCTGGGGGAACCAGAAGGTGAAAAAGGCAGATGAAGAGGTGGTGCGTGCCTGTGGCGGGCTATGTGCCTGCTGCGGTGTGGCCGGCAGGCAGACACGGCGCCAGGGCCGAGATGTGAGTCTGGGCGAGGCAGGCACTGGGCTGGTCCGCACATGCTTGCTGCTCCGGGGCATGAATGCTGAGCTGGGTGGGGTGGGGCCCCGTTGGGCAACCTGGGGCCTGGGAGCCCTGGAGCCCGAGAAAGGAGGAAGCTGCCCAACCAGTTTCTCTCTTGCTCCCAAAACCAAGGGTGTGGAGTTTGGTGGTTGCTCCTAAATGAAATTTTTGGGAATTTTGGCCCCAAATGTGAAGTCAGGGAAGGGATTGGGAGTGGGGCGTCCTGCCCAGGGTGTCCAGGGTGCCGTTTTACCTGGGGCTGCCACATCAGGGAAGGTTTCAAAGGCTGGTGACCATCCCAATGGAATGACCCTTTGCTTGTAAACGATGGGTCACAGCTTCATCTGAGGACATGTCTCTCTGCTGTTGATACTACAGATCAAGTGAGGTCCCAGTAAACTCTGTGGGCTGGACCCTGGCAAATGGTTTCATACTGGTGATCTCTGTGTACCCATTTAAACACACTGGAGACAGACTGGAAGGAGGCAGTCAGCCTTGGCCTTTGTACTTGCTGTTCCTCCTGCTTGAAACTCTGTTCCCCTAGGAGTTTGTCTGTCTGATGCGCTCAGTTCATCCAGGTGTTCTGAGAGGTCCCCCCCGACCCCTCCACGCTTCTAGAGCCTTACAGGTCATTTTATTTTCTTTTTCATGCCTCTCAGTACTTCCAGCCTTATGTTATTGACAATGTTTGTTTCTCTGTGGATGTCTGTCTCTCCTGCTTGTCTTGAGCCCTGGGATAAGGGTGGGGGGGCGCGTGTGCGGTGCTTGTCATTCCGCTGCTGTGTCTTTAGTGGGCCGGCACACAGTAGGTGCTCGATAAGTGTTTCTGGAAAGAATGAATGAAAATGACCACATGCTAACAGATTCTCTCCAGGAGAGGGGTGGATTGTGGGCCATTTTTATTTTCTTCTTTATGCTGATTTTCCCCAATTTTCTGCTGCACACGCCTATTTTATAATTAGAAGAAAAGTTATTTTGAAAAAAATTATGCCCCCAAATGTCCCAGCTGCAGGAGCTGACGTGATCTAGCCCCATGCTCCATCCCAAGGACAGCTGCCTCCTGGGTGTATACAGAGGACGTAGCAACTGAACGTTTGTGGGCTCCCGGGGTCAGCCCTCGGGGGCACTGGGTGGGCAAAGCAGTCAGGGAGGGCTTCCTGGAGGTGGCAGCCCTAACCTTCAAGGGGCTCAGGCCAGAGTTGTCAAGGTGCTCATCTTGAGTCCCCTTTAACTTGCACCCTACAGCCAGTCCTTTAGAAAATTTCCTTGCCTCTGCCTTCATAATCTATCCAGAATGTACATGCTTCCCGCACGCCCCCCTTCTCTGCCTCCACCTGATCAGTCCCCTCATTGCTTGCCTGAACCTGTGCAGTCACCTCTGCCCTGGTACCCCGGCTCCCCCCACCCCCAGTCTGTCCTCCTCTGCCCACTGCCCTCCAGGGCTCCCACCTCCCTCAGGGTAGACCAAGGCCCTGCAAGACCTGCCCCTGTCCCTTCCCTGCCCTCCCCTCCTCCACTCTGCTCCAGCCACACGGGCCTCTTTGCTGTCCTTCACCATGCCTGTCACAGTCCTGCCCCAAGGCCTTTGCACATGCTGTGCCCACTGCCTGGATCACTCCTCGGAAACATCCATACTTCCTTCAGGTCTTACTCATGTCACCTCCCCACTCCCTGACCCTCCGTTTTTTTTTGGTTTTTTTTTGTTTTTTTTTTTTTTTTGCGGTACGCGGGCCTCTCACTGCTGTGGCCTCCCCCGCTGCAGAGCACAGGCTCCGGACGCGCAGGCCCAGCAGCCATGGCTCACGGGCCCAGCGCTCCACAGCATGTGGGATCCTCCTGGACCAGGGCACAAACCCGTGTCCCCTGCATCAGCAGGCGGACTCCCAACCACTGCGCCACCACGGAAGCCCTGACCCTCCCTCTTAACACTGCATCCCACCCCATGCGTCCCCTCTTCCCCCGCTTTGTTCATCTTCATAGCGATTCTGCACGAGCCCTTTGCCTGGGCATCAGCCTGCAAAGCACCAACTATGCTTCTGGGGGCGTTTTCTGAGGGCCCCACTGTGTGTCCTGCCATGCTGGGGGAGGTTCTGTCACTCAGTTTCACCTCCACGTTGACCCAGAGCACCTCCTGTGTGCTTGCCACATGGTGCTGTGGCGCCAGGGGTCCCACCTCCATGAAGCACCAACTGTGGGGCTCCCAGGGTTAGTAGGGCTGTGTGGGGGAGGGGAGATGTTGGAGCATCTCGTGTTTAGCAGCACCTACTGTGTGCTCCATGTAGAAGGGGCAGGTAGAGAGTCTGCACGCGGACATTCACAGAGCACTTACTCTGTGCTCGGTGCTTTGAGGACCCCAGTGCACGCCTCCCCAGTGCCAGGGGAGGTGGGATTATATGCTCTATTTTGCAAAGCGAGGGACTGAGGCGCCGGACTGGAAAGGGCAGATCACCCAGGGGAGGGTACATTTGGTGCTGGGGAGAGATGGGGGGTGGACATGCCAAGGCAGCCATAGCAGGGTGTGGATGGGCCACCTTGGGAAGTGAGTCGTCCCTGTCCCTATCTGGGGTGCCTTGGGGCTCAAGCAGCTGCCTGGGTGCTGCCCATCAAAGCCCATGTTCTTTGTCCCACCTCTAGATGCTGGGGCCTGTCTGTCTCCAGCACTGCCGTTTCCTCCTGGGCTTTAAATTTATAGTGATTTGTCATTTTCTGGCTCCAGGCCTCTGTAGCATTGTGGGTAAGGACGGTTAGCCTCTGGACCCAAACATTGGTTCGAATCGCTGCTCTTCCTGACCTTGGTAATCTCTCTCTATTCCTCCCTAACCCCTTTGGTTAATGGGGCTGATTGATGGCGGGGTGATGTGAGCCGTCACAGGGCTTGGAATATACTAAGATCTCAGTACACGTATGCTATGGGAGTCGTCCAGAGCACTAATGGTGGAACTGATCCCAATTCGCCAGGGATGGGATCAGATGGGGGGAACGCCTCCCACCTCGCACCGGCGGCTGCCCTTGGGTCTCCGTCAGGGTCCCTACCCCTCCCTGAGGCTTCCCCGCCAGCTCCCAGGACCTGCTGGGGCTCGGCGTTCCCAGCCTCTCCCTTGGAGTTTTCAAACCCGCTCCGGGCAGCAGCGCCGGCCAGGATTGGCTGCCTGGGTGGGGACGCCCCTTCTCCCGCCCCCCCCCCCCCACTCGGGGTCGGGTGTCTCGGGCCTGGCACGGTGGCCCCATCTGTTTCCAATCTGGCCCTGCGCTCTCCGCCCCCTCAGGGTTGTGGCTAAGGTTGAGGCCTCTGCCACGGTGTCCCCGTTCATCCCCCCCGCCAGACCCCAACTGGACTCCCAGCAGGAGAGAAGCCTCTTTGTGCCTTTGCCCCTCCCCCACACTGTGGGTTTCTATGTTTGTAGGGGGCGCGGCCTCTGCCATCCAACCCAGACTGGGAGGGGATCTTCTGCCCCTTCTTCGACCTCCTGTATTTGGGTGTGTTTGGGGAGCTCTCTGCCGCCCTGTCCAGCATCCAGCCCTTTCATCCGTTGCCATGGCCATGATCAGCGCCTGGAAGGGAAGGGGGAGTAGGGTAGGGGAGCCCTCTGGCATCAGGCTTCCAAAGGGAGGGTCCTGAGCTGTGCCACTGGGGGCACCCCCTTATGTATGTGCACATTGCGGGGGGCACAGTGACCTCCTTGGAGGCCTCCCCGACACAGGACCCCCCATCCACGTAGGATTTCAGTGCCCGCTGATCTGGGTCCCGACTGGTCCCCCGCCCTACTTCCGGCCGGGCCCGCCCGAGGCTCGCTCTGGGGGCCCCCTCCCCGGGCCCACCCCCTGGCCGCCCCGCCCCTGGCCCCGCCCCGCCCCGCCCCCAGGCCGAGCTCGCTGCGCCTCGGCGTCTCCGAGTTCTCGCTGCGCTCCGGGCGGACCCTGGGTAGGGCTGCAGCGGGCACGGCCGAGGCAGCGTGGGGCCCGGGCCCCGATTTCTGAGCCGTAGGGTGAGTGCGTCGGTACCCCCTTCCACCTCGAGGCCCAGTCTGCACTGGCCTTTGTCCATCTCCTGGCCCTCCACCCCGGGTTCCCCCCATACCCCCTCCCCGCGCGGCCTGGCCCAGCTGCCCTCCAGGGATAGCTCGAGCCCGCCGCTGCCTGGCGTGCCGCCCCACCCCGTTCAGGCCGGTCGCTCTCGTACTTTGGAAAACTCCAGACCGTTATGCTCTGTGGGGTCCCCTCCCCCGCCTGGACCCCAGCCCGACCTCTTCCCCCACCTCCTGGGGGCGGAGCCAGGCTGGGGCAGCCTTCGCTGCCAGCCGTGAGGGGGGGGGCGGTGCTCTGATAGCGGGTGGGTGCTTTGGCATCCTTCCTTCCGCTGGGGACCCGCTCCGCGGAGGTGGTGGCAGAACTGCTGGGCTGGGGGTGGGGGGGTTAGTGGCTGGGATCCCTGCTCTTAGCCACTCCCCAGAACTCACAGAAAGTTTTCCTCTCTCACTTTGTCCCTGCGCCCCTCAGGCTTATGGACTCCAGATCGATGCTGTGCCTAGTCGGGGCTTTAATAAACTGAGGGGTTGGGCAGGCATATCAGCTCCCACCGTCCCACTTTCCATACCTGTCTCCAAGCTCCATGCCTCTGAACTCCCCCATTATTGCCTGGAGAATCCTGCTTCCCAGGATTCCTACTCAGAGTCCTGGGTGACCTTAGAGGGGCTTCCTGTGACTCCTGGGCTGACCCTCCTTGAGCCTCACCTCCATCCCTGAAGGCTTGAGCAGACATCCCCCCACCCCCAACCAAGAGCAGATGTAAGCTGCACCTGGAGGCCACGTCTATGTTGGCCTCTGCTGCCTGTGGCGGCTCCTTCTGGCCTCAGTTTCCCTCTCTGAAATGGACATGACCACAGGAGTGGTATGGGTAAAGTGTCAAATGGGGCCAGGCATGGAGTAGGCATCTAATAAATGCACGTTCCTAGGGTGGGGAGAAGACTCCCATCCTGGAGGATGATGGGTCTGTGACAGGAGAAGAGCTGGGATGGGAGACACCGGTGCTGAGGGAGCCCAGAGGGGACCCTGGTCCCTCCTGCGGCATCCAAGAGGGCTTCCTGGAGGAGGTGCCAGCTCAGCGGAGACCTGAGGATGAGCGTGAAGGCTGAGGTCTGATGGAGAACGAGGAATGGTGCGCTGGGTGGAAGGAAGAGCGTGCACAAATATCCTTGTGTGAGCCAGAAGGCAGTGAGTAGGGACACCCATAGGGCAAACAGGGCAGTCGGGGTGCAGCATGATGGAGTCGGCAGTTCTGGAGGCTAAGAATCTAGATTTTAATGGATTTTGATGGAAGCCATGGAAGGTTTTAGAGCAGAGGAGGGGCAGAGTCAAACACAGCTACTTCCAGCCCCAGGGTTGGGGGGGGTCAAGACTGGGCAGAGGAGGGGTCCCAGGGCTGGGGGAAGAGTCCAGTCTCAGCCTGGAGTGGGTAGGTCTGCGGCTACGGCTTGAAGGATGAGTTGACAGGTGGGCCCCCTGGAAGTAGGACCTGTATTAAGAAAGGACCAGAGGTGGACCGGTGCATTCTGAGAACTGTGGTGACCTGTGGGAAGAAGCAGCAGGGCAAGCCCAGGACACTGAGCAGAGGCGCTGGGGAGCCCTGGCAGGTGTGAGCAGCAGGGCAGGGGTGCACCCAGATCTTGGTGTTTCAGGCTCTTCCACGAAGCCGGCATGGGGGACGTGCTGGCAGGGGCCATCCTGGCAGGCTGGGCACCCGGGGAGCGTGGACTGTGGGCTTGATTGAGAGCTGGTCTCTGGCCTCTAATCTTAACCCAGCCCAGCCCCTCCATGCTGCGTGACCCTCCGTGTGCAGCTAGCCCTCTCTGAGCCTCAATTTCCTCTGCTGTCAAACAGAAGGAAGCACGGGGAACATTTAAGAGGGCTGGGCACGTGGAGGGGGGCACGTAGCTGGCGTTACCCATTATTCCCTCTGGGGCTGGGCCTGGCTTCCCAGCTGCCCTGCCCATCCGCTCCTGGCGGTGGGGACCCTTGGGGACAGCACTCAATCCAAATCGATAGTCAACTAAAGGCAGATCCCTCAGCCCTGGTCCTAGCCCATTCCAGGAAGGTGGCAGGGCCAGTCCCACCCGGCTACATCCTGAGCCCGTTGCCCGGTGGGGGAACACTGAGGCCCCAGGAGGGAGAGGGGCTTGACCAGAGCCCCTTGGAGCCCACCAGGGGCTACCGAGCTAGAGCTTGGACCCTGTCTCACACTTTGGGGACACAGCAACCCAGGGAGGCTGGAGACCCGGGTCCTGCCCTCCAGGGGCTCTGAGGCCCTGGGAAAGGGGTTCCAGGCAGCAGGAAAGTCCCCTGGCCCTGAAGGGGGGCTTTGGGGCTGGAGAGGTGTGGGGCGTTGGTGTGAGGGTGGAGACGTTGTGTGTCCCTAGGGGGCTTTTCCTTCAGCCCCGCTGCCAGTGTCGCCCACCTCTCCTTCCCCTGGCCCCGGGAAGTCCCTGAGAGTCAGGGTTGTGCAGGTGAGCCCCTAGACCCCCAGGACAGACCAGACCCTCAGGCAGGGCAGGGAGAGGCAGCCCAGAGTCCTCAGGCCCTGGGACACCCGGCCCCATACGAGTGACACAGAGCCTATTTGCTGCCTAGTCCTGTGTCATAATCACTCTTTTATGCTCCCTGCTTTGCGTGGGCACACAGAGCTGGCTCCAGGATTGCGTGACCTGCACCCCAGCACCTGACTGGAATGGGTGCCCACTCACCCCCTGTGAAAGAGGTCTGGGAGCCCCCAGAGGCCATCCAGCAGGCCGCACCGGGCCCAGAGAAGGTCGTCCACTTTCCTGAGGTCACACAGTGGCCAGGGAAGGACACAGTCCTGTGTAAACGTGGTCTCTGGAACCAAGGCCCCAGCCAGCCGGGGGTCCTTGACAGTCCCCGCTCCTTTGTGAACCTCAGTTTCCTCATCTGTGCAAGACGGGCACCCACCTCTGCCCGGCTGCTGGGAACAGATGGTGGGCAGCTCTGCGCCTGGCACAGAGGTGGGCAGGGACCCTTCCGGGGCCCTGGGTTCCAGGTCCAGAGGCCACTCCCTTCCCTCCTCCCCATTCCCTGCCCAGCCTCATTTCCCACCCAAGTTATTTCCTGTGACTCCCATCGGTGGCAGCTCTGAGGCACCTATCTCAGTTTCCCTTTCTCAGCAGTGGGGAGGCTGATGGCTCAGGCTGCTTTACTGCAAGACCTGTCAGAGAGGAGGCTTGGTGTGGTGCCAGCCTGGCCACATCCCCTCCTGCCCAGAGCTGCCTAGGGTTCCTTGTTCTGTGGGTTCAGTGTGTGGCCACCGCTCTGCCCTAATCTCTCCCCATCTCCCTGCTAGGACCGCTCAGTATTGCTTCTTGTCCTTCCTTGTGCTGTTCCTTCTGTGGAGACACCCACCCCCATTCCCATTCACCCTTTAATTCTCAGTCAAGTCATAATATTAACATTATATCTGGAGGCAGAGAGGTCCAGGCAGAGGGTACCAACCCGTGCAAAGGCCCTGGGGTAGGACCGTGCCTGGCATGTGGGAGGAACAGCCAGGAGGCCCGCGTGTCTGGAGCAGAGGGAGGGGGGAGGGCAGGGAGGGGACAGAGCAGGTCGTGCAGGACCTTGTGGGCATCAGGGAGGGCTTGGACTTTGACCACCAAAGGAGGAGGGATGGGACCTGACTCGGGTGCTAATAGGTGCCCTCTGGCGCTGAGGGGAAGACAGACGGGGTGGCGGGTGGCATGGCAGGAGATGACTCCATTGGTCCAGGTGAGCAATGAGGGGGCTGGACCGGGTGGAGGCAGAAGAAGGGGTAAGAATTAGACAGTCTCAGCCTAGATTTTGGAGACAGAGCTGCCAGAATTTGCTTATATTCTCCCCCAACCCCTTGCAGGGGAGCCTACCCCTGGTCTTGCAGGAAGCCGGAAGATGTGGGAGGGTCTGGGGCTTTGCCATGGCAAGTTCTTCCAGGGAGAATGGGGGCCTAAGAGACCCAGGAACTTTTTTTTTTTTTTTGGCTGTACCTCACGGCATGTGGGATCTTACTTAGTTCCCTGACCAGGGATCGAGCCCACACCCCCTGCGTTGGAAGCGCAGACCGATAGGGAAGTCCCAACCCTGGAAATTTTAACCTTCTGTGTTCTGTCTGATCCTTTCCACCCTGGATTTGTCCCACACCTCCCACCCCCATTCCTGCTCCAGGCCTTGAAAGCCCCAGTGCCATGTACTCCCCCGGCCCAGCAGGCTGGAATGACCTCTTTTGGGGAGTTGGGAGCTGATGGCTGGGCTCCGCCTGTTCCTGGATCAGCCCCATCCTGCCCAGTAATTGGGAAGGTGGGGCTGCAGGAGCCAGGGGGTAATTAGGGGCCTCCTTTTTAGAAGGCGGCTGCCCCTGGCTCCAATGGGGCATAGGGGGTGGGGGAGGCATCGTGGCCAGGGCCACGTGACCCCTGCCCATGCCAGCTGGCATCGGAGGTGAGGAGACTAGAGCAGGGGAGTCACACACACACCCGCCCACCCCGGGGTGGTGGGTTTGAGCCCCTCCGTGTTAAAATTCTACCTCGGTTTCCCCAGATGCTCTGTGCGGGCCTGGGCAGCCGATCCAAGTGGTCTGGGCCAGAGCTGAGCCCCCTCCCCAGATGTGGCCAAGCTGATGTGCATCTGTGGGCGGGACCAGCTGCTGTGGTCACCCTGGCCCCAGCTGGCCATGGGCCGGTTCCCCAGCTGGGACCTTCACCGTCCTCATCAGCCACTTGTGCTCTTAAAGGGCCCGTGGTTGGGTCCCAGTGTGTATCTGTGGTCTGACTATGCGCCTCCCTGTCTGTGCACGTGCATGTGAATGAGGGGGATCTGACGTTACGTGTCAGGGTGCATACTGTCTGGCTGGGTGCAGGTTTGCTCTGCTGACTACCCATCTCTGTAGCCCCACTGTGTGCCCGCATCCGAGTCTGTGAGCCATGTGTTTTTACCTGCCAGGCCCTGTGGAGCTCCAGTGTGCCTCTGTGTTCATGCTTGCCTGTAGCCCAACCGTGTATGTGTATTGCCTGCCTGACCATGACCCTGTGTGTATATCTCATCTGGCTGTGTGTCTGTGGTCTTGGCATGTACCTGTGTGTCTCTGACCTGACTGCTTGTGGTCAGACTGTGTATATGTATTGGTTGCCCCATTGTGACCCTTGTCTGTATCTTGTCTGATTCTGTGTGTCTGGGGTCTGATTTTGTGCCTCTCCATGTTTGTGGTCTGTGTGTCAGTTTTATTGGCCTGACTACACATGTGGACCCATCTCTGTTGCCTGACTGTGCAAATACATCTGTGACTATGTCTGGTCTCCCTGTCTGTCTGTGGTCTGACCGTGTGTCTGGGTCTGTCTGTGGCTGGCCTGTGTGCAAGCATCCTCCTTTTCTGTCTGGTCTGACTGTCCATGGTCTGACTGTGTGCCCGTTGAGTGCCCCTATCCCCACCCCCCTCATCCCACCTTCTCCACTCTCCACCCTGGGCCATGACCCGGCCACCACCAGCCCAGCCTTCCCCTGGGGCCACTCTGGGGCTGGGCGTGGTGACCACAGCTGGATATTTTGGGAGCCAGAAACACAGGGGCTGCCCCATGATTACGTGGCACCCGTCCCCGTGGCCATGGTGCGGACCCGCCTGGGGCATGGCCTGGGGTGGGTGTCTAAGGTTGACCCGGCCGCGAGGGCCTCATCCTTGGGCCTCCCTGGCCCTGGCCAAAGTGGAGAGGGGGCCATCCTAGGGTTTGGCCCCTGAGAAGGACCCTTCTGCCCTAGAGGAGTTTGGATTCTCGCCAGAGAAACAGACGCTGGGTGATGAACATTCTCACTTGATTTGCAGACTGGGGTAAATGCTGTGAAGGATGATCTCCGTCATTTCTGAAGCCGTGGGATGTGGAATTGGGGGTGGGGGCTGACCTGCCAGGGGCAGGGAGGGCTTCCAGAGGAAGTGACGGTGGAGCTGAGACCTGTCACGCGGTAGTGTGGGGACGGCATTTCCAGCAGAGAACACAGCAGGGTGTGACTGAGCTGGGACTGTGTGGCTGCATCTCCCGTGAGAGAGGGGACAAGACCAGTAGGCGCAGCTTCCTCTGGGACTGACGGGAGCCATGGGAGGTGTTAGAGCAGGGCAGGGACGGGCAGGTGTGTTTGCGGGGAAGGTCCATCTGGTGGCCGAATGCGCAGATTTGTAGGGACTGTCAGCAGTGTTAGCTGGAGCCTCTTCCTTCGGGTGGGCGGTCCAGCCTGCGAAGTGGGGGGGGAATTAGATGTTCAGAGCGCTTTCTAGAGGGGTTCTCAGTCCTGGTTTGGGGCTCAGCCTGGGGTCGGGGGCTCAGCCAGGGGTAAGGGCTGTCTCAGTCTGTTCTGGCTGCTATAAGAGAATGCCATAGACTGGGTGGCTTATAAACAACACACATCTCTCACGGTTCTGGAGGCCAGAAGTCCAAGATCACGGTGGTGGCAGAATTGGTGTCTGGTGAGATCCTGCTTCCTGATTCACAGACGACCATCTTGCTATGTCCTCACATGGTGGCGGGGAGCGAGGAGGGAGTTCTCTGGGTCTCTTTATAAGGGCACTAATCCCATTCACAAGGGCTCCACCACATGACCTAATCACCTCCCAAAGGCCCCTAAGACCATCACACTGAGGGTTAGGTTTCAACATAATAACTTGTGGGGGGGACACAACATTCAGTTCATCGTGGGGGCTCAGCACTTTCTTTCTGCCCCATCGTCGCCCCCTGACCCTCCCCCATTGTCCTGTAACCCTCACCCTCTCATCCCGTGACTCTCCTCTGCCCTTCTGTGATCCTCCTGCTGCCTCCCCCATGAAGGCCCCCTGGATTCCCCTGCTCCCCTCTCACGGCCCCTCTTTTTGTCTCTGCAGACGCTGCCCCGACTGACGCTTGGCTTGAGGCCTCTCTGTGAGGGACCGTGGGGGGGGGGCCATCCCCCCTCCAGGGCCAGAGGTTGGAGATTGCAGGTCACGGCCGAGCATGGCGCCTGCCTGGTGCCATGGTGTGGCATCTGTGGTTGGTCCCATGGGCCTCCTCGTGGTCCTGCTGGTAGGAGGCTGTGCCACAGAAGGTAAGTGTGGGCGTTTTGAGTTTGCATGTGCACGTGTGAACACGTGTCCCCACCCCACCCCCCCCCCCGGGGGGGGTGGGGAGGGTGCTGGTTTTGCCGTGCAGAGCCTCTGTGCTCTGTGAAAGAGGCCGAGTAGAATGCTTGCTGTGCACTGGGTCCTCAGAGGTGCAGAGGTGAATAACAAGAATGGTATGAAAAAGCAGTCATAGTGACAGTGATGACAGTGTCTGTTTGCCCAGCGTTGAATCTGCACCAAGCCCAGTGCTAAATGCAGGCTTTACCTGCTTCATCTCCCTCCACCTCACAGAACCCAGCATGCTAGTTTCATTACCATCCCCATTTTTCCATGAGAGAAACCAAAGCTCAGAGGGGACTGGGGCTTACTTGAAGTCACTCCTGAGGTAGCCACAGAGTTTTCCTTCCCTTGCCACAGGTGGAAATACCAGCACCCAGTTCGTAGACACACAGGCAATCAATCAAACCTTCCCAGGCGGAGCCAGGGGAGGCTTCTTGGGAGAGAGGGCATTGGAGCTGGGGTTTTGTGGGTGTATAGGAGTTTACCAGTAGAAAGGGCATTACTGGCGAAGGTGTTAGCACACAGAAAGGCCTGGAGGTGAAGAAAGATGTTGGTGTAGTTTGGGGATGGGCAAGGCTGTGCTTCTGGCAGTAACATGGAGAGGATGAGAGTCAGTCCTAGTCCTAATGCCACGGTCTGTCCCACCACGAGGGGCCTAGAGGAGGTGTCATTAGGCTGGTGGGGACACAAAGGGTCAGGTCAGCAGGGAAAGAAACTGGGATCTGCTGTTAGGCTGGGTTTGAATCCTGACTTTGCTGCTAACCTGCTGTGTGACCTTGGGCTAGTGACTCAACCTCGCTCAGCGGCCATTTCTACCTTGACAGAATGAAACTCAGCATCATCCATCTCCCAGCATTCCTGGGACAAGGACACATGATAAGCCCCTGCACGCTGCTTGCACACAGTAGGTCCACAATCCCGGGTTACCACGAGCATGGTAATTATTGCCCCTGGGTGAGAACACCAGGGACATACATACCTGCCTCATCCATCCGTGCTTTTTCTCGTTTTTATATTATTTTGTAGTAACTGCCTAACACATTCAGATCAGCCACCACCACCTGATGAGATGGAGGCTATTCTCCCCACCCCCATTGTACAGATGGAGAAACTGAGGCACAGTGAGGTTATGTTTTACAGCCAGGAATCGGCCAGTCTGCCTGGCGCCAGAGCCCGGGTTGCTACCCATCACCCCACACAGCCAGGCGTGCCTGGGCTGCGATCCATCTGGTCACCTCCCGGGGCCTGTGTCTTCTGTGCTCTATTCCTTGCAGTGGGAATAGTGGGCCGAGGGCTGAGCATTTTTAGCTTTTCATTCATTCACTTAACGCAGGGTTTCCCCTGCCCTCGGCACTGCTGAGGTCGGGGCCAGAGCATTCTCAGGGAGTGGGGGGCCGTCCTGGGCACTGTGGGGTGCGGAGTAGCATCCCTGGCCCCATCCCCTCGATGGCACCCCCATGTGACCACCACTGTTTTAACTTACACTAGTGGAATAAATCATATATTTACAACTTTGACATCTTGCTCCAGTGATAATTAACCAGCCTTGGGCAGGATGCTGAGATCATTCCCATTGACAGGTGAGGAAACTGAGGCTGCAAAGTGACCATTGTGAGGAGGGGGTAGAGATCCCAGAGTTTGGAGGCTATCCTGTCCTGAGTTTGAATCCTCGCTCTATCGAGTGACCGTGGGTGGGGCTGTGCTCTCATTCATTCAGTGGGTTTTTCAGAAGCACCTACTGTGCGCCAGGCACTGGTTTAGACCTGCAAGACAAAACAGATATACCACCCACCCCTTTTTTTTTGTGTGTGATATGCGGGCCTCTCACTGCTGTGGCCTCCCCCGTCGCAGAGCACAGGCTCCGGACGTGCAGGCTCAGCGGCCATGGCTCATGGGCCCAGCCGCTCTGCGGCATGTGGGATCCTCCTGGACCAGGGCACGAACCCGCGTCCCCTGCATCGGCAGGCGGACTCCCAACCACTGCACCACCAGGGAAACCCCCCACCCCCTTTTGGAGCTGATAATCTTGAGGGAGAGGCACCGAGTGTGCTGGATGGTGGATGTGCCCGGGAGCAAGATAAACAGGAAGGGAGATGAGAGCATGAGTGGAGGTTTAGGGGCTGCATTTCAAATGGGTGGGAGGGCATCGGGGAAGGTCACACCAAGGAGATGACATCTGAACAGAGACCTAAAGTAGCTGAGGAGTGCACCCCATGCATGTCTAGGGGGAAGGTGTCCTGGGCAGAAGGCATAACCTGTGCAAAGGTCCTGGGGCAGAACTGTGCCTGGTGTGTTGGAGGAACAGTGAGGAGGCCCGTGTGTCTGGAGCAGAGTGAGCGAGGGTGAGAGAGGGAGGAGGGGAGGGCAGGGAGGGGACGGGGCAGGTTGTGCAGGGCCTCCTTGTAGGCAGCAGAGAGGATGTGGCTTGTACCCCAGGGAGGTGGGAGCCCTGGAGGGCTGTGGGCAGAGGAGGGGCAGGCCCTGACTGAGGTGCTCACAGGTGCCCTCTGGCTGCTGAGGGAGGACAGACTTGAGGCTGGGGAGGACAGGATGGGGGGATGCCAGGGCAGAGGAGACTGCAGTGGTCCAGGTGAGCCATGAGGGATTGTGACCCAGGCTATCAGCACGGGGCATGTAGCCGGGGCTAGCTCCGTGGATGCTCCCTCAGTGAGCCCTGAAATTCTTTTTTTTTTTGGCCACACTGCGTGTAGCATGTGGGATCTTAGTTCCCTGACCAGGGATCGAACCCATGCCCCCTGCAGTGGAAGTGCGGAGTCCTAACCAATGGACCGCCAGGGATTTCCCCTGGAATTGTTACTACTGTATCCCTTTAGGTGTTGGTAGTGGCCTAGACTCAAACCCAGGTCTCCGTCTCCAAAGCTGGGGCATCTTGACCCCAGGAGGTGGTCTGTTTAGCAGGAACCCTGTCATCTGGGGGCCAGCAGAGGGGCTGTGGGCACCATGATTGGCACTGCCAGCTTCAAGGAGTAGCCCAGGTCCTCAGGAAACCATTCGGGTGGGGGCTGTCAGGTGGTAGAGAGCCCGGGCAGGCAGCTGATGTGTCCACCATCCAGCACCAAGAGGAGTGATTTCTGCCCTAAAAACAGCTTCTGGTCCTGTGGGGCCTTCCCAGGGTGCTGTGTGGCCAGTCCAGGCTGGGTTGGAGGGGACTGGTGGGTGGGTCTCCAGCTCTGGCACCAGATTTTTCTCTGCAAAATCTGAAATGGAAAAACAGAAATCAGGCCAAGCCCTTCCCAGGCTCTGCGCTGTTGGCATCGCCACTCTGAACCTCGGTCTCTTCATCTAAGAAACAGGAACACCCAGGGTGCTCTCCATCACTGAAGACCCACAACCCTGTATATCAGGTGTACTATTTGCAAGGCTTTGGGAGCCAAATAGGACCAGGTTGGAATCTTAGCTCTTGCCCATCACAAGCTGGGTGACTGGGGGCCAGTCACTCACCCTTTCTGAGCCTCAGAATAGAGCTGAGTGTGAGAACAGGCCCAGCACAAAAGGAGCGCTTGCTTGCCACAGGCTGCGGCCATACCGCAGTGTGTCTTTCTTATGTCTGGGGCCCCTTTGCCAAGAAGAGGAAGGGAGGGTTTGTCCAAATGAGAGAATCTAAGCATCTGCAAGAAATATTCTAATGGGGGATGCAGCGGGCGGAGAAAGCTCTTCCGGGCTGGCTGGGATCCCAGAGCTGCCTGGAGGTAAGCTGAGAGGCGTCTGCCCTGCAGTGAGGGGGCGCCAGGGAGCGAGTGGGCAGCTTCATTGGGCCCAGTATTAGGCAAGCATCAAGGTTCAAAGCCCCAGTTTTTCAGGCGTCACGGGGCACAGAGAAGTGGTGTGGTGGGGTCCCAAGGAGTGGGGTCTGTTTCATGCCCACCCTGCCAGGTAGCACATAACCAAATATTTCAACCCAGTGTGGTCGGGGCCGTGATGGAAGGGGGCGCCCATGGAAGGATGGGGACAGAAGGGGGTCCTGACCCGGCCAGTGGTAATCCAAGAAGGCTCCCTGGGGGAGGTGCTGGCTGAGCTGAGGTTGAAGCCGCCAGATGAAGAGAGGAGGAGGGACAGCACGGGCTCCCATCGCGTCTCGTCTCCCGGATTGGAGGGTGCTCGGGGTGTCTTCTCGGCTCCGAGTCATAAAAAGGCAGCTGGATGCTTCTCGCTCCCTGCAGCCCGCTTCTGCCCTTCCTTCCAGTGGCTCCCCAGGGAGGATTTTTCCCAGAAGCGAGATTCCTGACCTGACCACAGAGACTTACCCCCATGACCTTGGCTGGGGACCCACATGGCCCCAGTCACCATTTCTGTAGGAGGGGCAACCCAGGCAAGGCAGAGCCAGAGAGGCAGGCCCAGTCCAGGGCTCAGCGTGGAGCAAAAACATCGAAATCAGGCTCGGGGCCTGGAGGTGAGAGGAACAGAAGACGTGGGCTTGGGGACTGATAGACCCAGGATCCAACCCTGTTGCTGTCATTTCTGAGCTGTGTGACGTCATGCAATCTCATTAAACTCCCTGAATCTGTACAATCCCATCTGTACAGTGGAATCAGCAATCACTTCCCCAGTAAGATACACAGGATTTGAGTGAGCCCACTGATGCCTGCATGCAGTGGGTCTGCTGATCTTCCAGAGAGGTGGCCAGTGTAGACTTACATGGTCATATCAGTGGGAGCACAGCCTGGAATGAGGGAGGTGAGGCCAGTCAAGGCGCTGAGACGGGGACCCTCTTTTGTTCAAAGCCCAGCCTGAGTCACAGATGGGAGAAATTGGGCTCTGTGGCACCCAGACTTGGAACCTGAGGCCTCCTTGAACTTCTCGGCACTTCTGAGCAGCCAGAACTTTCTGGGTGAACCTGAGTGGCTCAGCGCTCAGAGGCCTGGCCTTGCTCAAGCTTGAGTTGTTCATCCTCTCTCTGCCTCTCCTCAGAGCCCAAACTTTTACTTACTTAATATATTTCTTTCATTGGCTCACCTCCTTGTAAGTATGTTGCAGCCCCTTGGGTCTGTCGGTAAAACTCTCAGAAGTAACTGAATTCGTCTTATGGGATACATTGTAGCATATTACCGTGGATGGAAATCCAGTATCCCTTTGGGCGATTCAGAGGTTACTGTGAAAAGTCAATAAAAGAAAGAGGACCATGTTAATGAACTCTCAGGTACTGTAGCCTGTGCCAGGTGCCGAGTTGAGGCTGTGGAGGCATCAAAGACATAGTAGCTCCCACTTGACACTTTCCTGGGGAGACTTAGCACATCAGATCGTCATGAGGGGCAAAGGATGGGGGCACAGGACCAGCCCGGTTCACATCCCCGCTCCGCCACCGGCTGGCCGTGTCGAAGCAAGTGCCTTGCCTGGTCTGTGCCTCGGTTTTCTCGAGTGTGAAATGAGGATCCTGGTGGCTCTGTCCCCCAGCACTGTCAGGAGGATGTGACGTTGCTGAGTGTACACCATCCGCATACAGTAGGCGCTCAATAAGCACTTGCTCTAGTGGTTGGCAGCATCCGAGCACCCATTTTCAGCTCTGGCCTCCAGCTCTGACTCCTTGTGTTTGGACACCTCCCACAGATGAAGAGGCTGGAGCCCTGGGTTCGATCTCCAGTCTGACTCTGACCTCAGGTCCCTTGGTCACCCCTCTGCTTCCCTGTTTGATGCCTCAGTCTCCCCACATGTCCTATCAGGGATTGATTAGACCAAGTTCTCTCCTCCCAAGTCTTTTTAAGATCAAGGACCCTCCATAGTTTGGCTGGTCACTACTGAGGGCCTTCAGGGGCTGAATTTAGGGACCCCAAAGTCTCAGGGGTATCTCCTCTCACCTTCCCCTGTGGCACTGGGTCTGAGCAGGTGTGCCTACGTGAGGTGTGTCCTCGTGTGAGTATGTGTGGCAGTTGTATCCGGGTGGGGGGGGGCGGTGGAGGTGCTGGGCAGGGCCCGGGGTGCCCACAGTGGGCAGTGGTATCATTTCTTCTTCTCTCCAGCCCTCCTGTCGGGCCCACATGGTACCTCTGTGTCCGGACAGAGGATGGAGGGCATGTTGACCTGGCCCCATAGGGTCCTTGTCACATGCCCTGGCCCACCAGAGCCCCTCCGCTTCCTGCTCTCTCCCCAGAGCCCCCCAGGTTCATCAAAGAACCCAAGGACCAGATTGGCGTGTCAGGGGGCGTGGCCTCCTTTGTGTGTCAGGCCACCGGAGATCCCAAGCCACGCGTGACCTGGAACAAGAAGGGCAAGAAGGTCAATTCGCAGCGCTTTGAGGTGAGTCAGGGGGAGGGGGGTGAGGGGAGGGGAGACAGCTGAGGGCCAGCCCCACCCCTGGACGGGGCCACGGCAGCTGAGCCACAGAAGCCGTCCCAGAAGCGTTCCCCAGATGGAGCACGGGCAGTCAGGGCAGGCACCCTCTCCAGACAGGTCCCTTCTCTTCTCCCACGCACTCTCTGCCACGTGCACCCCCCACCATGTGCCCCATGAGGGCCCTTCAGGCTCGCTTGTTCTGCCACCTTTGTGCTGTGTGGCCTCAAGCAACTCCCTGCCCTCTCTGAATCTTATCTCACCACTGCACACAGAAGGGAACTCACAACTCTGTGCACAAGTACGTGGTCAGACACACACATTTCCACATCCAGCTTGCCTTCACATGCCTGTCACATGCCTGTCACCAGACTTACGTGCGAGTGTCACACACCCACTTATGCACAATACCCTTTACTTGTACAGACCGCTTTCTGCCTCCAGCATCTTTACATGGATGTATACACACATGTGTGTACAGCCCCCAGCTCCTCTCCTGTTCACGCCTGGGACCCCAGCCTCACCCTGACCTTTGTCCCCTACCCATGGCAGACGATCGAGTTTGATGGGAGTGCAGGGGCCGTGCTGAGGATCCAGCCACTCCGGACACCCCGGGATGAGAACGTGTACGAGTGTGTGGCCCAGAACTCAGTCGGGGAGATCACCGTCCATGCCAAGCTCACTGTCCTCCGAGGTATTGGGCTCCCCGGGGTGGGTCGGGGAGGACCTGGGGCCTGGACTTTGGGGACAAATACCAAAGGGATTCATGAAAGTCTTGCTTTGGATTTTCTCTTTGGGGGGGACCTTGATCTCCTTTTTTTTAGCCTGTAATACAACTGGGGCCCAGAGCCTTCTGGTAGGAATTTACTGAGTCTTTGCCGAAAAGAAGAGTGTTAAGGGACTAGAGTCATCTCCATTTGTCATCTTAATCGTGCTCTTCTGACTACAAGAGGCAGAACCAACTCAAACTGAGAATTCATTGGTTCATGTAATTAAAATCTCTGTGGAGTAGACTAGCTTCAGGTTCAACTGGATCCAGGAGCTCACGTGATGTTCTCAGAGTTCACTTTCTGCCTCTGGATTTGTTTTCTTCCCTATCAATGGTATCCTTAGTGAGATTCCCCCCCCCATTAGCCCCAGGCTCCAGGGCCCCCTGGACTAAATGACCCAGGACTGTTGCTGTTCGTTGGCCCAGCTTGGGTCAGATGACCATCCCTGAGCTGGTCACTGTGTCTGGAGGAACAAATACTCTGATCGGCAGAGTCTTCCTTGGGAGTCAAGTAGATGGGGTCAGTAAGGGGTGGTTCCCTTAAAGAAACAAAGGAGGAATAGAAGGCTGGCTAGGCAGAAACAGCTAAATATCACCTCCTCATAGATTCACACAGATCCTTCCTGTGGGCTTCTTGCTGGCCTCATTCAGGTGGGCTAGGGACCAGGAAATGGCTCCCTTATTGTAAACCAGTATCATTCAGACAGTCTCACCACAAACCTGCCTGCCCCCGACCCCAGCTGCTCCCTGCTGCCTTCTCCCTTGCAAGGTGGTTTTAACCCAGGGGCCTGCAACTTGAGTTCGCATCCTGGCACTGCCCCTCCGTAGCTTTGTGACCTTGGGCAAGTTAATGAACCTCTCTGAGCTGCAGTGTCCTCACCTCCAAAGTGGAATAATAATGATGTTCACCACAAGGGATTGTCTCAGAGCCAGATACAAGTGGGGGACCAGCATGGTGCCACGAGGGGAACAAGCATTTGGTTGATTCTACCGATCTGATATTATTATTACTGTCGTTGTTATTCTGGTTGTGACAAGACAGCTGCCACCAGCCATACTGCAGCTGTCAGGTGGGTGGGTGGGTAGGTGGATTCTGCCTGTCGCCTACAGGGGCACCCCGACCCTGTCTGATCTCTAAGTAGAAGCCACTTGGAACTTCCCTGGTGGTCCATTGGTTAAAGACTTTGCGCTTCCACTGCAGGGGATGCGGGATCCCTGGTCAGGGAACTAAGATTCCATATGCTGCGCGGCATGGCCAAAAGGAAAAAAAAAAAAAAAAGTACAAGCCACTGCCAGCCATTGAGGGCAGGTGGCCCCCACATGCAACTCCCAGGTTGGGAGTCATCCCATGTCCTCCCAGGCAGTGGAGCCACGGTCAGCTTGGAGCTCTGGGAGGAGCCATCACATTGGCCGCAGGGGCACGTGGTCCCAGACCCTGGTGTGCGACCGCCCTCAGAAAGCTCTGCCGTTACCGCCTAGAAATTCCTAGTAATTTTTTAACAAGAGGCCTCATAGTTTCATTGTGTGTGTGTCCTGGAGCCCATCCTGCTGGCGGATTGAGGGAGGAGGAGGGAAGGGGAGGAGTCCACCCGTCCCAGCCCGCCCCGCCTCTTCCCAGCAGATATTTTTGCCCTGACCTTTCTCAGGAACAGCCCGCCTCCCGCCCCGCCCCCCGCCCCCGCCCCCCCCCCCCCCCCCCCCCCCGCCCCACTGTGCCAGCCTCCTTTGTAAGCGCTCAGAGAGTTAAAAGGACACGCTGTGAATCTATTAACCGCACCAGTCTCTGGGAGTCTGGGAAAGACACATCTCCGTTCTCCGCCTCCCCCAACAAGACCCTTGGCATCTCTGTTCTCGGGCCGCCTAGAAAGACGTGGCGCTTGGGCTGGGCGCCCAGCCCAGAGCGTTTGACCCAGAACGCCTGTGCCCCCTGCCTCCCCCGCCTCGGGCCGCCCCCCCTCCCGCGCCCCGATCGCCAGGGACACCCTCCCCCCCACCCCACCCCCCCGCGGCTGAGCGGGAAGGTCTGGGCTGCCGGGCCCAGCACCCCCAGCTTCCCTTCCTCCGCTGCCATCTGATTGTGGACCCTGCTCACACCTCCCGCGCGGCTGTTTTAATTAAACTCCGAGGAATCAGGCACAATGTGGTACTCGATGAACATTTTTGTTTAATTAGGAGCTCTCGGTAACGTCAGGCGGCCGCGGCCTCCCCCACCCTGGCTGGCTGCCGCCCACAGGCACTCACGGGGGCCCCTCGCGGGGCTGCACGCACCCAGGAAGTGCTCATGTGTGGACACGCGTGGGGTGCGGGTGCATACGTGGGTGAGCACGCATGCACACTCGTGCACCCGTGCACACACACACACAGGAAACGGGTGCACAGAGGGACACCAGCAGACCCAGCCCCCAGCACGCCTGGGCCAGCTTTGAGCACCAAGAATTGAGGCCCAGTTGTCTTGGCCCGAACCTCCGGTGACGTCATCAGTAGCCAATCAGAACCATGCATGAGGTGGTCCAGGCCTCGGGCCGGGAAGAACAAACTGGGTGTGGAACGAGCTCAGACAGGATCCAGCCACCCCATCCGACCCCACAGGTCCAGGCCTGGCTTGGGGGTTCTGCAGATGCCGGCCACACCCAGCTTCCTCCAGGCTTAGCCCGGCCTGGGTTCAGATCCCAGCCTTGCTGTGTCCTGGCTGTATGACCCGGGCAGGTACGCATGTGTTTGAGCCTCAATTTCCCCCTCTGTGAAATAGATCCCATCTCAGAGGTGGGCACAGAAAGCTACCTTACAGGGCCTGGTACATAGTGCTCAGGACTTGGGACTGGGGCCGTCTTCCTCTACGAAGCGACCCCTGCCTGGGCCGGAACCACAGCTCTCTTGTTTAACTGGGGACACAGGTGATGGTGCCCCGGCCAGGCTCTCCCTTACCCCGTCTTGGCCTCCTGCCCCTTCCATGTACCTGGGTCTCTGTTCCCTCCCCACATGGTGGCCTCTGGCCCACCTCTTCCCAGCCCCCTGTCCATCCCCCAACACACCCACCATGCCCGGTGCCCCTCCTGGGCATTTGTAAGCAAATACACATTTATTATTTCCTTTTTACGCAAATAGCGGCTTTATCTTTACCAAGAGGCAGCAGGCTTCTTCTATAAAACACCAGAGTAAATATTTTTGACTCTGCAGGCTAGACAGCGTGTCTTGCAACTTCTCAGTTCAGGAAAGCCGTGTAGATGATGAGGAAACCAATGGACGTGGCCATGCACCAATAAAACTATCAACAAAAACAAGTGGGGCCCCAGGTTTGGCCCAGGGGCTGTAGTTTTTTGTTTCTGTTTTCTTTTAATTAATTAATTAATTAATTAATTTGGCTGCGCCGGGTCTTAGTTGCAGCACGTGGGATCTTTCATTGCGGTGCACGGGCTTCTCTCTTGTCGCGGCGTGCGGGCTCCAGAGCGCACAGGCTCAGTTGCCGCACGCAGGCTTAGTTGCCCCGCAGCATGTGGGATCTTAGTTCCCCGAGCAGGGATCGAACCCGCATCCCCTGCATTGGAAGGCGGATTCTTAACCACTGCGCCACCAGGGAAGTCCCAGGGGCTGTAGTTTTTGATCCTTGGTCTACACGTCTTTCACACTGAACTCTGTCCACTTAGGAATGCATCTTGGAGTTCGTTACGAATCTGTCTGTAAGGCGATTCCTTCTGCTTGTTTCGGGGACCCATCCATAGATGGCCCAGGTCTCTGTTGACAGGTGTTTACATTGTCGCCAGCATTTTCCCGTTACTGTCGGTGCCTCAGGAATACCTCTGCCTTCCTACTTGAGTGCACGGGCCTGGGGAGCCAGCCGCTGAGCTGAGGGCTTCAGGGGTCTCAGGTGGATGGTACCAACTCGCCCCTTCTGGTCCCGCTGTACCAACGAACATTCTGCCAGCTGTGGACTCGCAGGCCTGTCTCTCCTCGGTCCCATCAGCCCTGCGTGCGATCGCTTTTTTGTCACTTGTCCATCGGGGGTGGGGCAGGGACTGTGTTAGTTTGCTAGGGCTGCTCTGACAAAGTACCACAGTCTGGG
This sequence comes from Phocoena phocoena, assembly GCF_963924675.1. Taxonomy (NCBI): domain Eukaryota; kingdom Metazoa; phylum Chordata; class Mammalia; order Artiodactyla; family Phocoenidae; genus Phocoena; species Phocoena phocoena. The sequence goes on from NC_089221.1 coordinate 169,391,406, forward strand.
CGGCTTATATCACATGTTTTTTTCAGTCTGGAGGCCGGAGGTCCTAGATCAAGGTGTCGGCAGGGTTGGTTCCTTCTGAGGCCTCTCTCCTTGCCTCAGAGACAGCCGTCTTCTCCTGGGTCTTTACATGGTCTCCACTCTGTGTGTTCTTAATCTTCTCTTCTTATGAGGACACCAGTCGCGTTGGATGAGGGTCACCCTAATACCGCATTTGACTTAATGACCTTTCTAAAGACTCTGTCTCCAAATACAATGTAATTCTGAGGTCCCGAGGGTTAGGGCCTCAACCTATGTATTGGAGGAGGGGGGAGGTACACATTTCAGCCCATAACAAGGGGACTAGTGGCTGTTTTAATTTTAGCTGAGGAAGCCTGCCCTACCCCAGGGGACCCTTTGTCCACTGGAGATGACAGGCCAGACCAGAGCTGGGGGTTTTAGGGGTGAGAGCAAAAGGATCCAGGAGTCCAGGTGCTGGAGGGGGAGGGCAAAGGTGCAAGAGGGGGTGGGACCTGGTGGGAGGCTGATGAGCTGCATACCCCACCCAGGCATCAACTCCAGCTGAGTCAGACCGTGGAGCCCACAGTGCGATGTGCAAATTACATGAACGAAGGCCACCCGCCCCGTCGCCTCAGGCCAGAACCACATTCTTCTTTTTTTAAAAAAATTTTTTATTGGGATATAATTGACTTACAGTGTTGTATTAGTATCAGCTGTACAGCAAAGTGTATCTGTTATACAAAAACGTATATCCACTCTTTTTGTTTTTAAAATTTTTGTTTTAAATTTATTTATCTTTGGCTGTTGGGTCTTCGTTGCTCCACGCGGGCTTTCTCTAGTTGAGGCGAGCGGGGGCTACTCCTCGTTGAGGTGCACGGGCTTCTCATTGCGGTGGCTTCTCTTGCTGTGGAGCACGGGCTCTAGGCACACGGGCTTCAGTAGTTGTGGCACGCGGGCTCAGTAGTTGTGGCACGCGGGCTCAGTAGTTGTGGCACATGGGCTCAGTAGTTGTGGCACACGGGCTTCAGTAGTCGTGGCTTGCGGGCTCTAGAGCACGGGCTCAGTAGTAGGCACACCTGCTGCGTGCCAGGACCTGCATGAGGTGGTAGGGACGTGGCGGAGACGCGGATACATCACGATCCATGGAGTTTGACGCTTGGATGTTCTGGAGTCCAGGAGAAGTTTTTATGATTATTGTTATTATTTCGGCCATGCTTTGTGGCATGCAGGATCTTAGTTCCCCAACCAGGGATCAAACCCATGCTCCCTTCAGTGGAAGCATGGAGTCCTAACCACTGGACCGCCAGGGAAGTCCCCAGGAGGATTTATAACTTGGGGCCACGAGCTAGCCTGAGGTGACCAAGGGGTGATGCAGGAGGGGGCGTGATGACTTTGGGGACCAAGGTGACTGGTGTGGCTGGATGGAGAGAGCGAGAAGTGTGAGGCTGGTGTGCGACGGGGCAGCCGAGGCCGGTGGGGGCCAGCGTCGGGCAAGAAGGCTGGGTTCCTCCAGAGGGTGGTGGGGGCCACTGGCAGCTGGGGGGCGGTGTGGTGCCATTTACATTCCGAAAAGCTCCTTCTGGCTGCTGTAAAGTAACCCAAGGGTTTTGTAGCCTCTGCGCTGCTGACATCAGGGCTGGATCATCCTCTGTAGGGCCGTCCTAGGCGCTGGGAGGGGTGGCGCTGTATCCCTGGGCCCACCGACTCAATGCCAGGAGTGACAACCACAGATGTCCCCAGACATGGCCCAGTGTCCCCTGGGGGCAGGATCGCCCCGGGACAGAGGTACTGGTCTAGCCCGATGTTCTCCCAGCAGTTCCCCGACATGAGACTGATCTTTCTCACAGACAGAGAAAGGAACAGGCTCCAGGAGGTCACCCAGCCAGGCAGGGGCTGGACCCAGGGCCCGTCCCGGAGCCCCACCCTGGTGGCATGGACTTGTGACAACTGGGCCTCTGCTTTGTTTTTCCCGTCTCCACCCTCAGAGGACCAGCTGCCCCCTGGTTTCCCCAACATCGACATGGGCCCCCAGCTGAAGGTGGTAGAGCGGACGCGGACAGCTACCATGCTCTGTGCTGCGAGTGGCAACCCTGACCCCGAGATCACCTGGTTCAAGGACTTCTTGCCCGTGGACCCCAGTGCCAGCGATGGACGGATCAAGCAGCTGCGGTCAGGTGAGCACAGGTGGCCAGGAGGATGTGGCAGCCAGAGGGTGGGAGGGGGAGGACGGCATCCCAGGACCCAAGCCCTGGGGGCTGATGGAGGACAGAAAGGCAGAGCGGATGTGCAGACGCGGAGGGCATTGGTATTGGGGGAGAAAGTGTCTTCAGAGCTGAACCAGTGGGGATGTGATAGGATATAGACGGGCAGGGGTAATGGGGAGCTATGGCGGATGGTAGGGGGAGGGTTCTTCAGTGCCTGCATGGAGATATAATGGACCCAGATATGTACAACGATGGGCAGCTGCAGAGGCCGCAGGGGCAGAGGGTCTCCAGTACCCAAGCAGTGAGGTCCTAATGAGGCACAGATAGTTGCGGGTGATGGAAACCCACAGAGGAGGGTGGGTGTCTACAGTGCCCCAACAGTGGGGACACAGTGGGGGAACAGACAGGCAGAGGTGATGGGGAGCCATGGAAGGTGGCAGAGGGAGGGTATCTTCTGTGCTAAAGCAGTAGACTTGTCCAGTGAGGATATAATGGGGTCCAGACAGGTAGGAGTAGAGGGGAGCATAAGGCAAAGGCAAGAGAGTATTTCCAGTGCTGAAGCAGTGGGTGTCTCCAAAGGAGATAGTGGGCATAGACGGGTAAGGTACTGGGGAGCCGTAGAGGGCTGCAGGGAGAGAGTGTCTCCAAGACTGAAGCAGTAAGGACGTGATGGGGCACGGACAGGCAGTCCAGCCTGTTTGTCCAGGCCCCGGCTGGGATAGGGGAGCCTTGGACAAAGCACAAGGCCTTGGCCACCTTGGGACCAGGCACTTCCACAGTCGTGTCTTAGCACAGCACCTCTGTGCCCCTGTCTGTGGGTCCATCTCTCTGGGGGGCTGTGTGTGCCTCATGTCGGCTGTCTTAACTGCCTCACGAACGTCCGCGTGTGTGTGTCCGGGCTCCCTGTGTGTCCTGACCTGCTCCGCATCTGTGGGCACACACAGGCTATGCTATCAGCCCAGGGTTGCCTCCCCACCCCGCATAGCAGAGCTTGTCCACGTGTGTCTCTGTCACACGTGTATCCGCGTGACAGTCCCTTCCGTGTGCACGTCTCAGGCTGGTCCTTGTGGGCGCGGACACGTGTGTGGTCGGAATGTGCCCACGGGCACTTACGCATGTTTCAGTCACATGGACACGTGTTGGTGCACCCTCTCTTTTCTCTCTCCCCTTCCTCTGAGGGCCCCGCCCTGGAGCCACCCCTGCCTGAAGACCACCCCATCATTCTCAGCGCCCCTCCCCCCCCCACTCACTGCCCAGTCCCGTCCTCTGAGGAGTCCTGTCTGCCCATCCTCTGCTTTCTCCTTCCCTCAGCAAAGACCCAAACCCTGAAAAGGGGCAGATGTTAAGCCCAGAATTTCTTCCCGGGAGAGACCTGGACCTCGCACTGGGGAGAGACGTAGCCTTTCCCCGTCCCGACCCGTCTGAGGGTATTTGCAGCTTGGGGGGTTCAGCTGGAGGAGCGATGGCAACCTTCGGGATCCAGTTGCTTCTCTGCTGGTTTCCACCATTGTTGCCCCAATATAATGAAATGACTAAGAGTGTGGACCTCGGTGCCCCATCCCCTGGGTCTCAGCGTCCTCCTAAACTGTGCCTATTCCCTAGCGTTTCCGTGAGGGGCCCCTGAGAGGCTGCCTGGCATATAGCAAGTGCTCAGTGAACATCAGCTGCTTTAAAAATCATGATCAAGGGACTTCCCTGGTGGTCTGGTGGTTAAGACTCCGAGCTTCCACTGCAGGAGGCACGGGTTCGATCCCCAGTTGGGGAACTAAGGTCCCACGAGCCGCACAGCACGGCCAAAGGAAAAAAAAAATTTGTAATCAATCTGATCATTATTCTGACCTCCCCTCCCGCACCCACGAGGATACAGGCTTCTGCATAACCACCCGTTAATGTTCCTGTTCTCTTTTCTTGTCCCTCCGTTGTAAACGTTCAGAAACCTTTGGTAAGTTTAATTTCTTCACCACGTCAACAACTAACGCCCCCCCCCCCACCGTGTCCCCCCTTCCCGTCCCCTCCCCTCAGACTAACGGCCACTGTGACAGTAACTGTGACCCACTCCACGTGGCATGTTTACTAACGTCTCCCCCCACCCGCCCCCCTGCCCCTGACCACCCGACCCTCCCCATCCGGACATCTGGGGGCTGCAGAGAGAGGAGCCCAAAAGGAAAAGAGGAAAAAAGACAAGACCACGAGGGGCTAGTGGAGCTTCGCACATACGGCACCCCCTGCCCCATTCTGGGCCTTGACACTGCTGGAAAATGTGAAATTACGGAAGTTTGCGGGCTGGATCTAGGGATCTAGGGAGAAGGAGGAATGTTCCAGCTGGGCTAGTACTGGGTGTATCTCGTCCTCTTTTCCCAGCCCAGCCTAAGTCCCCAACTTGCTGGGCTAATTCTTACTAAGGTAAGAATGACTAATATTGGCCCGTGATAGTAACTTCTCATCTTCCTCAGAGTAGAAAGCAAAACCACCTTCAATACCCAAGAGGTGTATCTTTTCCTTTCAACATAGTGGCCGTGGGCTATTTGGCCATCTTGGGAAGTTCTGGCCTTTGGCCTTTGGCTTCTATCACTTGGACTGTGGTGATAGGTCCAAGTGTAGCAAAACAGCCTGAGCCAGAGCTGACCTAGATTCCCACTGACCCAGATTTTCGCTCTCCATGGTGCAGCCTTAGGCAAATTCCCCTCCTTCCTCCTGTCTCCCCTCCCTCCGTGTGAAGAGGGGGAGTGGCCCCATTAGGTTGGGGATTTTGTAAGAGATAATATAGGGCCCCCCTAAAGTTCTAGAGGGGCCCCAGCCTGGGAGGCTGGAGAGCTGGGTTCAAGGCTCAGCCCTGCCTCTGACTCATGGCATGACAGTTCCTTGGCCCCTTGTGGGCCTCGGTTCGTTCACCTGCAAAACGGGCCTGGGCCAGACAGAAAGAGCTGTGTTTTCTCACCCTCGGCGGCTTCCCTGCCCTGGCCTTAGGGTGCCCAGGTCCTCAGCAGAGAGGGAGGGGGCCCAGATCTCCCCTGGGAAGATGAACAGAGGGTGGGAAACTCTAGCCCGGCACCACCATTTCTGGTCTCCTGAGGTGTCCCAGCCCCCAGCGCCCATATAGACACATAGATCGTTCTCTTCCTCTTTTCCTTTTGGACATTAAGGAGGCTGCAGGGCCCTCCCTCTGCCCTCCATCCCCTTTCACTGCCCTTCCCTGTCCCTCCTACTTGGCCTGTCTGTAACACCTTCCCTTTGCTTTATTAATGCCCAGCCCTGGGGCGCTAACCCCTCTCCCCCTTCTCTAACAAGACTCCCGAGACCCCCATCATTCCGTGACCCTCCTGAGAAGGAATAGGAGGGGAGGTCGTGGACCTCCCTCCCTCGACCCAGAAGAAAGGCAGCCCACAGGGCCAGGCGAGGCCATGGACCTCCCTGGGGCATTGCCACGCCCCTCAGGCCAGTCCAGAGGGGCTTCTAGACTCAGCCCCTCCTTCCCCAGGAGATTCTTGCCTCCTATGGGAAGCCCTCCTGATTCTCCCTCAGCAAGGCCTGCAGGGTTTGTAGGCCCAGGGCTGCCTCAGCGCCCCCTCCCAGCCCCCGGGGACAGAGTGTTCAGGCCTGGCTTGTGGCCCAGCCCCGCCTCCCTGGGGCCCCCTGGCCCCGCCAGGACTGCCTTCTGACATTCACCTGACTCTCTCTGCTTCCCTTACAGAAAGCACTCCGATCCGAGGTAAGAGGCTCTTTCCTCACCCACCCACCCACTCACACTCTCTCTCACCGCCCGCCCAGCCCCCCAGGCTCCACGGGGGGCTGCCCCAGGCCCCCCTCCACATGTGTTCTCCTCGCCACCCCGCCCAGTGTCTGTGCAGTCTCTGTGTCTATGTCACTATCTGTGGCTGGGGGCTGAGTGTGGCCGTGGTGGTCCTTTGGGTCACCTGGCCGCAGTCAGGGGGTTGTGTCCTCAGGAAGGGGCAGCGTCTCCCATGCCCACCCAGAGCGCTGGGAGTCAGGCTTCTGACCACTGCTCTGTATGCAGCCCTCATCCGTCCCTAGCCTTGGTATTCCCATCTGTACAATGGATGTGCAGAGGGGGCCTTCCAGCTCTGAAGCTTTGATTTGGGTGGCGGGGCAGGAGGAGTGGAGAGTCCAGCTTGAGGGAGCAGAGAGGCAGTCTCAAGGGCAGCCCCATGGTGCTGCCCTTAGAGAATAGACTAGAACAGACCTGGGTGGGAACCCTAGGGAAGAGTCCATGTCTAGTCCTGACTTTGCCATGAAATGCTGTGTGACCTTGAGCAGGCTCCCTGCCCTCTCTGGGCCTCCATAGTAATACCTGCCTGCCTGCTTCCCTGGAGCCTTGAGGTTGGTATGAAGTGTTATGAAGGGGCAGAAGCCTAATCCACGGCCCCCAGAGAGAACTTCCCGATCTGTGGGTTCCCCTCACTTCCGTGGGACACCCACAAACAAAGCTGGGAGGAGGGGTCCGCTTGGGACCTTGGACTGGATTTTTGGACTCCTGGTGCCAGGGACTCTGATCAAAACCTGTGATTGGGAAAAACAACAACAGCAAACAAAACAACAACAACAGCAAACAAAAACAATGTGTGATTGAAACACATTTGGAGGTATTCCCTCACCTTCATTTACCAGTCAACCAGTCACAGGGTCCAGGACTGTGAGTCTAATGTACTTATAGATATTTACGCAGTTTTATTTACTTATGGAAAGGAGGCCTTTGGTCCAGGCCTTTGATTTCAAACGTAACTGTGGAAACCTCTGCCTCATTTTTAATTTGTTCATGGGCACTCAAGTATTTGATCAAGGCCCGTGATTTCAAACATACTTAGAGATGTATTTTACTTGTGAGAATGAAGATTTGTCCCAGGCCTGTGGTTTCAGATATCTTTGGGGAAATCTTGGCCACGTTTTCATTTAGTCATGAGCACCGTGGTATGTGATCAAGGCTCTGTGCGTGTAAATATTCTTAAGAAGGTTCATTCATTTTCACATGTTCATGGGAAGTGAAGTCTTCCATCTGGGCCTGTGATTTCAAACATATTGTAGGAAAATCTGCCCTATTTTCATTTACTTGTGGGCACCAAGACCTTTGATTTGGGCCTGTGATTTTAAATAAGCTTGAGAAAATTGACCTCTTTTTAAAATTCTTATTCACTCATGACCAACAAATTTTTTGATCCAGGTTTATAATTTCAAGCACGCCGGGGGCATTTCAGCCTCAACTTTATTTGCACGGGTTAGAGGTTTTCCTTCACACTTGATTTCAAACACTTTTGAAAATTCTCCCCGTTAAGCTATGAGCAGCGTGGACTTGGGTCTCTGTCTGTGATTGCAAACACACTTGAGAAAATTCATTTACTTGTGAGCATCCGGAATCCTGAATCCAGGCCCGTGGTTTTAAAACAGATCTGTGAATTCAGACTGACTGACTTAGGTGACTTTAAATCTCTGGGGAAACTCACTCTTCAGTTTCAGGTACAGAAAGCGTGGATCCAGGCCTTTGCTTTCAAACATACTTGACGTATATCACTCTCAGTCTTCTTAACCTTTGCTTTTGTGGAGTGGTAACCCAGTCCTGAAATTTAAACACCCTTGAAGATATACAACCCTGTCTCCATTTCTGGACACCGTGGGCCTTGAGGCCTGTGATTCCAAACATACTTGAGGAACCCAGACCCACGGTCATTGACACACAGGCACTGGTTGAAACCAGCAGGCGATCACCAGCTCCCTGAATTGGCACATCATTTGTGGTGGCCCCCTAAGTGTCAGGGTCTTTGGAACGGCTGCTATGGGTTGGGACTGCCAACCTGCTTTCTACCCCACCCTCCCTGGAGAACATCACTTGGTGCTTTCCTGAAAACACACTCTCCCCAGTTTTGTCACTCAACTTGACAGTCGTTTACGAGGTCCCGGCTGAGGGTGGAGGGTTTGTGGGGCAGGCGGTATGTTCAGGCCAGGATGGGCCAGGATCGGGGTGGGGAAAGGTAGGCAGGGAGGCCCTGACCCAGTGGGGGCTTCTAGGCTGACTCAGCTGCCTCTCCGGCCCAGATCGACTAAGAGACAGTACTCTGGGACAGCCCTCTCACCACCTCAACCTCGAGGTTTCTCCTAATGGGCCAGGCCTTGTCCCCTTTACCCACAGGAGCCCTGCAGATTGAGAGCAGCGAGGAGACCGACCAGGGCAAATACGAGTGTGTGGCGACCAACAGCGCTGGCGTGCGCTACTCCTCACCCGCCAATCTCTACGTGCGAGGTAGGGAACGCCGTGTCCAGGTCAAAGGCAGGGACCCGCCCCACCCGTCCCCCTTCCTCCTCGGGCTCACAGCCTCCGGGCTCCCCTGTCCCCTGCAGACCCCAGCAGGCAGGCCCAGCCCCGCTTGTGGCCGCGGGACCTTGGGCGAGGCTGTGTCCCTCTCTGGACGTCAGTTTCCTCGCCTGTAAAATGGGGGCAGCTTCAACCCCCACCCCCACCCCCGTGCCTTGTGATGGCCACCCCGTGGGCTGCAGGACTTGGGGTGGGGGGCGGCAGGAGGGAATGGGGCAGGGCCGGAGGGGTCAGTCGTGGGCCTACAGGGCCGGGGGAGCCTGCAGGCCTCTGCCCCACCCCGCCCGCCCGCCCATCCGAGTCAGCTTCTGTGGTGTGTCGTGCAGTGCCTCCCCTTTGCTGTGTGCTCGCTTCGCTTCTCCAGACTCGTGGCCTCGTAGCTCCCTGCTTCACCGCCCCCCTAATCTAAGAGTTGGGGAGGGGTCTTCAAGGCTGCCCCTGCCAGCCCCACACCCTCAGCTGTCCCAGAGCCTGGTGCCGTCCTAGTCACCCTCAGAGAAGGGCTCCTTTAGGCAGACATCCTGGGGCTTGGGCTAAGGCTTGTCAGTTTCCCACTGAGTCACCCCTGGAAGCACAGGGGGTCCTTGCCCTGATGCCCCCACCCACCCAAGGAGGGCCTGGGAAGTGGCTACACAGACTTTCTTCTGGGCCCCTTGGTGTCCCCTCAAAGGTGCCAGGTTCGGGGGGGGGCTGCCCCTGCTCCTAGATGTCTCTGTGGACCCCGTCTCATCCCCGGGTCGGTTCTCTTCCGTCCTTTCAGAAATTTTAATGTTTCCTCCTCCATCTCCTGTATCCCCTTGGCTGTTTCTGATCCGATTCGTGGTAGAAACAGCTCCCGCCTGCCAGGAAACAGGGTCCCGTTCATCCCCCCGGGCTGCCCCAATTGGCTCTGTATACTTGAGCCCATGCCAGCCTTCTTCAGGCCTCTGTTTCCCCCCGTTCGACGCACCAAGCCCCTGCCGTTCTCCACCTGGGAGGCCGTGTGGCTCCTCCCTCACCTGGAGACCCTCAGCCCCTTGGTCCCCAGTAAGCACGGCCCCAACTAGCCCTGAAGCAGCACCTTGGCTGCACTTGGGTTCTGCATCTCGTCTCTGAGGAGGAAGGAGGCTGCCTGGCGGGAGGGGACGGGGACGCCGGGGCGGGGGGCGGGCAGGGGGCACACATCCGATCCGATGCCACGGCACCTCTGGTGAGTTATAGCGCGTCCACGACTCCAACTGACTGGTCTTCGTCTAACCTGCGTATTTCTCTGCAAACACCTGGGATGGGGGTTTGTAAGTCTGGCAGAGTTCAAGGAGGACAGTGTGGGCAGCAGGCATGGGGCAGGGCGGGGGCGGGGCCTCTAGCCCAGGGTGTGACAAGGGAGGGGGGCCTTCTGTGTCCTCAGCACCCCCCGCCCCATCCCAGAGGTGGGGTCCTTTCTTTTGGGGGCGTCCAGCTTCCCATTCTTTGCCTGGGTCTCAGACGCTCCAAAATTGAATTTAAAAAAAAATCGTGGAAGGCAAATGTAGATCTTGTATGTCAAGGAAAGAACGGAGGAAAGACTAAAAGGTCGTTGCTGTTCTTTTTATTTTTTAATTTTAATTTTTTTTTTTTTTTGGTTTAAAGAAAACAAAAAAAATCAACAAACTATTGCAGCTTTTAGCCTTGGGAAGTCCTCTTTTTACTCTCTGTATCTCCCCTATTTTTTCTCTTCTCCCCATGTCATTGTGTTCTGCATCAAACCCCCTTTACATCCCTCAGAGCTTCGAGAAGGTTGGTGTGTTTTTTTCTTTTTTACTTTCTTTACCCACATTTTTACATTCCGAAAGTGACACACACACGCAAGAAACGCACACAGACAGGCACACGGACACACACAGACATGCACACAGAAAATAAGAGAAAAACGAACTAAAAAAAAAAAAAAATGACGAATACGAATAATGAGCTCAACGTGAACAAAACAAAACAAAAAACCACCAAGTGAGAGCAAAAACCCAGAAAGACACAAAAATCTCAGCCGCGCCCAGCCCGGCCTAGGGCCGGCCGCACACATGCGATGCTTGCATTGTGGTCGCCTCTATGCATCCTTTGGTAATGTTGTTGCTAAGTTTTTTGCACTCCTCGTCGTCATGGTAACTTGGGCCTGATGCATGCTGGGAGAATGTAAAAATCTTCTCTGCATGCCACTGTTGTCGGTTCGGTTTGGTGAATTCCCAACGCCTTCTGTTGGAGTGTTTCTCGTCTTCCGTTCCGTTTTTCTCCTTTGGTTTTCTTCGTTTTTTTCTTTCTTCCTTCCTTTTATTTAATTATTAATGTTTTGATTTTGTTTCGTTTGGGGGAGAAAAACCGATTGGTTCGTTTCTTTTTCCCCCCCTCCCATCCCCTTCACCCAACCCCCTCCTCCCCCAAAGCGTTTCGTCTTTGGTTCTGTCCTGTGTTTCCGTGCTCTTTGGTTTGGGTTTCTTGGGCTGAGCTGTTGTGTGGTTGTTCTCCAAACGCATTGTGATTTAAAAGCCAGTGTTCCTGTCCCAACTACCATCCAGGAGGGCAGAAAGGGTCCCACAGCTGGGATGCTGGGGCAGAAAGTGACCGCCTGGGCTCAAGAGCACAAGGGAGGTGGCATAGACAGATGGTGGGAGGTCAGAGCCTGGGTGGGGTGTGTGAGGAGAGCAGCCCAATTTGCCAGCTCTGTTTTATCCAGAGCTGATGCCTCAGCCCCACAGGGCAGCCATGTTGGAAGGGAGCTTAAGCAGTCATGTTTCCATCCTTCTGCCTCAGCATGATACCACCTCCCACCCTCCCAAACAACCCCAAAACAGGCATTTGAAGCACAGCTGAATGGGTAGCCGGCATTTTGAGTTCTTGTTCATTGGAGCAACACGTCCAAATATGAGAAACGGCCACCTTTCAGTGGACCGTCCTCCTGAAATGATGCATGCTTGGCACTGCGTAGGCAGTGCTCAACATGGTAGCTGGTGTGATGACTTTTTGCATCCTGGCTGGGTACCAATATGGATCCACCCATCAGAAAATGTAGCATGACAGACTTTGGAAGAACTACTTGGCCAGTTATTCTGCCCTTTTCTGCCCTTTAGTGCTACGCCTCTGCCTCCCAGATGATGTTGGCTGCTTCCCCCACCACCTCACAGGCTCTGGGCCCAGTCACAGGCGTCTTTTGTCCAGCAACACAGCACGGTCACTTTCTGAGTACCTGAGCATCAGAACTGTGGAATTCTGGAGAAAACCCTGGGGAACTTTGGGCACAGCCCCCCCACCCCCCCACTTCCCCAGCTCTCCCTCTGCCTTTCTCTCTCTTTCGGCTCTCTTTCTCTGTGTGTTTCTCTCACTCTTGAAACCTTTGGAGATGTTCACTCCCGTCTTCTGTTCCCTCCCTGAGGAAAGGCAAGCCCTTGAGAACCCCATTCCAATCCCAAATAAAAAACAACCCCCAATAAAATATCCCTTTAGATTTATAGCCACTAGCCCCCAGCTTACTACCCAACACTGATGATAGTGGAGGGCTGAGATCAGCCTGTTTGGGGGTCACCTTTTTCTCTCTCTTGTCCCTCACCTGCCTTCTCTAAACTCCCAATTATTAAGTTCAGGGGCAAGTTGGCAAGAGGACTTCAGATGCAATAACAAGGGATTTATTTTTCCTGTCTCTTTTGAATCCAGAGTGAGAGCTGCCAGGCAGAACCTCTCCAAAAGATGGAAGACAGAGGTCTCCTGGCCCCTTCACTAAAGCTGGGTCCCAGTGAGTTGAGACTGACAGGTGGCTGAGGGTCTCTGAAGACCACTTGGACTTTTGGGGCAGTATAGACTGGTGGTGGGAGCACAGACTTGCTGCTTGGGGAGACCTAGATTCAAGTACTGCCTCTGCCCCTCCCTGGCTGTGTGACCTTGGGCTAGTCACTTGGTCGCTCGGAGTCCTTATTTCTTCATCTGAATAATAGGGAGCATTGATTTCCCTAGCTCACAGGGTAGTTGGGAGGATTCCATCGAGCAAATTAATGCTCATCTTGTGCCCTGTGTAGTGCATGGCACATAAGAAATCGCAAGTGAAGCTGTGAAACAGGGAAATCGAGTTCAGATAAATGGTCTTGGGCAAGTCACTTCCCTTTGGGGACCTCAGTTTCCCCATCATGTATTTCAAACATCCACTGTTTGAATAAGATGGCTTATGGGAAACTGCTTTGAAAAGAATTGGAGGGCAGATGTTAATTCATCTGCTCAGATCTCATTTTTTGCTAATGCATTTCTGAGCCCTTCTCATGGTCTCATTTTCTCCTGGCTCCAACCCCATTCCCATGAGATCAGTGGCCTCCCCAGAGCCACATCTCTCATCTTACTCCCTGTCACTCCCCCAGGAAGTTCTGTGGCCAGATTATCAGAAGGGGGCAAAAAAAAAAAAAAAAAAAAGGAACAGTTTGGATGTTAGGCTACGCTTGCAGATAAGTACCAGCCCAGCAGAAGAGAAGAGCCGCCTGGCATGTTCTGGCCTGAAAGCTACAAGCATTTACAGTGTTACCAGAGCAACCAGTCCTGGGAGTTCTTTGCACCGAATCCCCACTCTCAACCTAACTCTTCCTTCAATTCATAATCTCCAGCTTCTGCTGACCCTGGGTGATCCAGGGGGTGGAATATTCAGATTTTACCCTTCTCCTGAAGTATATCTCTGAAATTCAAAGGACCAAGGTCAAAACCAAGCCCGTTTTTTTAATGCAGCTGGGAGCTCTGCTCCCAGAACTCTCCCGAGGAAGATGCAGCTCAGACTTTGACAGGGTGGGAAGACGATCAGGTTATATTCTCCCTGGCTGTTAATATTCTTTAAAATCTTTAAAATTGTCAGCCTTTAAGGTGTGAATTAGTGGCTAACGATGGTGTCTTTACCACTTGGTCTAGCATCATAGCGTTATTGAACCATGGTGCAGGACCCGGTTAAATGGCGTGCCACCCACCCGATGACATAGGAACATGCGGAGAGAACTTGGAGCGACCTAGAGACATGGGAAGAACTTTCCACCTTCAAGGGACTTAGGATATTCTCAGGATCTTGGAAGAAGCCAGATGGGGATAATTTAACGCCAGTTCTCAGTGCTGAGCTAAGAGATCGGGACTCTATAAAATGCCAGAGGGGGATCCAGATTGCCCCAATTTCCAGGTGTTCTTCAGAACCCTTTATCTGAAACCCATCCCCAGGCCTCTTCAGATCAGTTCATAGCATGGAATTCTGTGGGGCAAATTGTTTTCAAAATTAAAACTCTGGCACCCAAGCCGTCTAATTGGTGGATGTGACCTCTAGGTGTTCCCCTTACCTACTGGCACCCCCAAACAAGAGTAGATACAGATATTGGGCCTGGAACCCACCCACCGCCACCTCCTGTATCTCCAGAAAGAGTACCACTGGGGTATGTTGGCGACCTCCCCGGCTCCTGATCACACCTGGCATGCCACCCCACCCTTCACCCCCAAAGCCCCTGACTTGACCCTGGTGGTAGGCAGTGGCAGGTCAAGACCCAGCCCTTCTCCTCATCCCACCCTCATCCCAAGGGGAGAGGGGGCTCCAGGGGTGGGAAGGCAGGCTTTCCTCCGTTTGGGCATGGCGGGTCGGGGTGGGGGCGGGGGGGCAGGGCCGTTCTCCAGGAACACTGAGCTCTAGACACCTCGCCTGCTGCCTGCCTCACACCCTTTGCATTGCTGTTTCCTCTGTTTTTGGGGGGTGAGGGGAACATTAGATTACACCTTGTCGTTCGGAAAGCCCCGTGTCTCTGGCGGCCGCGGCGAGGGGACAAGGGGAATCAGTCGATTGGCAAGATATCATCCCATTTTCTGCTAGAGCCAGGAAAACAAAAAAATCGGGAGAGAGAGGGTACCAAAAAAAAAAAAAAAAGTCCAGCTCAAAATGACAAGAGCTTGCCAAGGCCGCTGGTCAGCCCGTGGGCCAGGGGTCCAGCCAGGTCCCTCCAGACCTTGCACGCTATCCCGATGGCGGAGGGAGCTGGTGGTGGGAGTGGGGAGGCAGGGTGGCGGAGAAGGGGGAGGGAAAGGAAGATGCACAGGGCAGATCGCGGGGCGGTACCCACCCTCCCTGGGCCACAGGCTGGGGATCAATGGAGGGGCTTTGGAATTAGGCCTCGGACCCCTTCCCGTCCCCTGACAGGTGTAATCTAAGCTTAAGTAAACCCTGTGGAGGCTGCAGAACTGGCATCTCTCCCCTCCCCTCCCCATCCACATCCTCATTTTGGAGTCCGGAGGAGCACCCAGCAGCCTCTCCCACCCCAAAATGCCCAGCAGAGCCCCCCCACCCACCCTTCAGAGCTGCGGCTTGCTGAATCGTTGAGATGTCTGACACTGTTGAGTTCCCTACCTAGTGCTCCAACCAGATCACCTCACTTTTGAGTTTTCCCCCTCACCCTTCCCCAACCCCTCCTCCCCTGGAGCACCCCTCCCCGCCCCCCACTTTCTTGATTTTTGAGTTTCTGCCTCTTCCTGCCTGGGGGAGGGGTCGTCTCCCGGTTGCTTTGAAGGTTTTTGAGTTGTTTTTCCATGTGAATCGGGGTTTGAAGCGACCCGCCCCCCCCAACCCACCACCCTCCCACCGCCCACCCTCCTGATCCCCTCACCCACGCGGGTCCCCCCCACTGGGACCCCCCCGGCTACTCGGTGACGAGAAGAGCTGGAAACGAGAGCCAGCTGGAGCGTGCTGAGGACCAAGGCTGGTGTGGTCCCCTTATAACCTGCCTGGACCCTCCATTCAGGTCGGTAATTGGGGGCGGGGGTCCCGCGGGGCCACTCCGTCCCATGGGTTCCGTGCCCACCTTGCTTTTCTAACCTGCACCTCAAGCTTGCAGCCAGGGGTGGAAAGATGATGTGGGTGGGAGTCAGCACCAAACTGGGCAGAACACAGCGTCAGCCGCCCGCCCTCGCCAACTGGAAGGATGCCCAGAGGCCTTGTGAGACCCCCTCAGGGGGTTTTTAAGCCATCTAGTGCTCATGGACACAATCCTCCCCTAACTCGTGGCAAACCAGCCCTCTTCCTGCCGCACACCCTTAGAGACGAATGGGGTAGGTGAGAAAGCAAGTGGGCAAAGTGTCTTAACGTGTCAGCCCTTATAGCATACTGGCAGATCCATTTAATTGATGGCTGCCGGCCATGTTGGGGATTGTGAGCACCAAAATTACAGTTGTTGATAAATGCCCTCCCACACTTAACTGACTTATGATTAACAACCCTGTACAGCAAGTCTGTTACGTGTTCAAGATGTATGCCTTGTGTCTACTTCTGAAAAGTGTTAAGAGGTACCTTCCAAATTGTGACACTCCTAAGGGAAGATATTTTAAGATAAGATCCAATGTGAACAGGGTCTTTGGGACATGATGTTGAACCTTACACACATAAATTGGGATTATATTAACCTTTAAATCCTAAAGCTAGCCCTTATTCCCTTTGATGTTCCAATAATCCCTTTCAGTACGAACCTTTTACTGATAGCTTCTGGACATTTATTTTGATGGCTGCTGGATATTTTTCGACTGATTATTCAGTTGATAGGTGGATATGGGTGATGGGTACTTTTGCCCCCTTTGGTATCCCCAGAGGGTAAGGACACAAGTTTGAAAGAGCCAAGAAGGGACACGTGGATATAATTCTTGCTAATCACCATGGTAAGAGAAGGCTCACTTTATCTCAGAGGTAGGGATCAGGCATACCTGGCTTTGAGCTCTGGCCCTACCACTTCCTTTCTTTGTGTCTTCCAACTAGCCCTAGCTCCTCACTGGGCCTCCACTGCTTCCTCCACAAAATAGGCATGAGGTCACTGGCCTCTCAAAGTGGGAGGGATTCAATAGAAATTCTTCCCATTACTTTTTTTTTTTTTAAACTAATTCATCCCCAGACTCCCTCAATGATGAGCATCTCATTGATCTTTCCAGCATCCTGGAAGGCCAGAAGGAAACTTCACTGGTCCATGCCCAGGCTGAGCATCTTCTGTGTGCTGGGCACTGCCCCGGTCAGCTTAATGGCCTTCTCAACACATCACCGATGGCCTCTATTTCACAAAGGAGGAAACTGAGGCTCCCGGAGGATGAGGGCCCTTCCCAGGGCTTATCCAGCCTCATCAGCCCCCCCCACCTCTGCCGGAGCAGGTTTTCCATGGGACTCTGAGGTCTTGAGGAGTTTACCTTGCTGTGTGATTCAAGTGACTTGGCCTCTGTTTGTTCAGCTCTAAACGAAGAGCAGGGAGAGTCACTGAGAGGTGGGGCTTCTGTGGCTGGGTTGGTTTGCTCCGAAGGTTCTTTTTCGATGAGGATCCCACCACTGTGGCCACCTCGAGCCTCTGCCAGGACCCTTGGGTGCTGGGTGGGGAGGCCAGATGCTGTGTTCTGCCAGGGTTGGGGGGCACCTCCCTGGGGAAGCCACAGCCATCCTCCTTTCAGACCCCGATTTTCAGCCCCACACCCATTCCATGTTTTTTTGTTTGTTTTTGTTTTCTTGCTTTCAGGTGTTTTGGAGGGGTTTTTTGTTTGGTTGGTTTTTTTGGATTATTTCCCCCCACCACCCCACTTTGTTTTTTCATTTGGTTCCCCTGGTTTTGTTTTGGATGTCGATGCCGTTTTTCTGTCCTTGATTAATTAGCTCCCTCACACTCATCCCCCATTGTGTTCCGTTTCCATGACAACGCAGCGTTTGGGCATCCCACTCGTGCCTCGCTGTGGATGCCGGCGGCTGGCCTGGACCGCGTCCGCTGGCTGGCCGGACCCCATTCTCCCCCGATACCTCCACCTAGCCCTGCCAGAAAGCCGCTCCCCCATCTCAGAGCCCAGCCCCGCCCCTCACCCCCAGTCTGTCTGCATGGCCCCTCTGTCTCCCCTCCCTGCCCACCCCAACTCCTCCCCC
Source organism: Phocoena phocoena (assembly GCF_963924675.1). Lineage (NCBI taxonomy): Eukaryota > Metazoa > Chordata > Mammalia > Artiodactyla > Phocoenidae > Phocoena > Phocoena phocoena. The sequence continues at coordinate 169,408,810 of NC_089221.1, forward strand.
CTGCCGAACACCTTCCACTTCCTCCATCCTGTCTCCAGCGTGACTCCTGGACTTTTCGCGGGGCTTCCTTTTCCGAAGGGCTGCCAGCTTTCTTGGCCCTCCCTCCGCCCACACGGAGCTCCCCCTTCTCTCCAGCGGGGATTCAGAGAACAGGGATTGAGATTTCCAGCTTGGAACCCACGGAGAGAGAGAGAGGGAGAGAGAGAGGGAGAGAGCGAGTGAGACCCCCCCCTCCGTAGAATAGGGCAGACACCCCTACAGCGACCCCCTTAGGGTGCGGCTGCAACCGCAGTTCCATGTGAAAATTAGAGGCAGGTCGGGTTGCCGAAAGTCACTTGGTGGCCCTGTTTAGCCTTGCTGAGCCTCCAATCCGTCATCTCTACAGTTTGAGACAAGACTCCTTGAACTGCCCAAAGCTGGGGGCACATCCACGTGGCTCCTTGAAGCCAGGGACAAGCTCCTTCTGGCTAGAAGGGTTTACCAGCTAACCCAAGTCCTTTCCACTGCAGGGAAACATCTCCGACGGGGCAGCCGTGCCTCTCTTGGCAGTTCAGGTGCCCATTAGCACCCGCCCCTTCCCCCCCAACCCCGAAACCCATGCAGCTTCCGAAAATGGAGCCCCCGAAATGCATCCTGCTGCCTTCATGGTCTGCAAGATTGGGA